>NC_056749.1:728554571-728701301 GCF_019279795.1 Protopterus annectens
AAATAGGGATAGAACATGGGGTCCCTCTTGGAAACCCAATGGATTTTACACCAAAACCCACAAAAAGTTTTTTTCTGGCCCCATATGTCCCCATGCAAAGTTGCTTGGACCGTGAGGCATACTGCTGCACCGATGATATGCTGGGCATAGCAGCCAAGCAGTGTTCACTTCGGTGGTTTGTACATGTTCAGCCTGCACCGAACGCCTGTGCCCGTCATCTGTGCCGCGGCATGTGACTGCATGTGTCCACCCTGTGCCGCAGGCAGGAGCCACCTGGCCGACTTGGCGGTGTGTGCACTGCCTGCATGTCGACGGCGCTGTGAGCAATATACTCACGGTGAGCATGGCCGGGTTGTTGCCAGGTGGGTGGACACGCACGGTCCACATTCCGCCCCGCGCCATCTTCCCACGCAGTGCATGTCCGCACGCCCGATTCTGGCGTCTGAGCATGCCCAGTAAGCAGCTGTGCAGATGGACACACAGCGCGGCATCGTGACCCGGGCCTGCATTGATACCCCGTAGCATGCCTGTTTAACCGCCACGCCTGCATGGCCGGGCTACGTTGTGGCGGACACGACGACGGCCCTGCCCTGCCTCCCATGCCGCCACCCTTACGTGGGCGCATGTCTGCACTGTGCCGATTCTGCGTCGGTCACGCCCAGTAAGCAGCTGTGTAGATGGACATTACGCACACCGCCACCAGCCTGCATTGATACCCGCATGCCTGTTTCCGCAACTGCCACGCCTGTGGCATGGCCGGTTGTTACAGGTGGGTGGACTACGACAGGACGGTCCATTCTGCCTCCGGCCGCTTCCATGTGTATGCATGTCTGCACTGTGCCGGATTCTAAGTGTCTGAGCATGCCCAGTACAGCTGTGTGATGGACACACATTACAGTACACCGCTCAGCTTCCGGGTAATTTCTGGATAATTCCCCGTGGTGCATGCCTGTTTCCTTCTAGTCCGCCACGCCTGTGGCATGGCCGGCTGCTATTGTGTGGGTGATTAATACCTATGGTCCACATTCTGCCTCCCATGCCAGCACCCCGCGCAAGTCTGCACCAGCCGACTTAAGTGTCTGAGCATGCCCAGTAAGCAGCTGTAGATGGACACAGTACAGCGCGTCTCCCTCGGCCGCTCATGCTGATACCCCGTGAGCATTCAATCTCCCCTTCAAGAATCAGCTAGGTGCCGTGGCGGCATGGCCAGTACACCATTCAAGTACACACTACAGTCGGCACCAATGTCTGCTACTTTCAGGGCTGTACATGGCTAATGACATCCTGCAGCCATGGTGACCATCCAGGTGACTCATATGTGGCTGTTATGCCACAATGGCCGCCTCAGCATCCTGCACGCCGGATGCCCCATAGGGTATACCTGCATGTGGTGCATCCCGTGATTCATGTCGGATGTACTGCCCGAGTTGGTTGGTATTCCCCGTACTGCAGCATCATCAGCATACTGCACGGCCACCTCGGGATGGTAACAGGCCGTGACTGCGACTTGTCTTCATTCCCATCAGTCGCCTCTTGCCTCTGTGACATACCCACTATAGGGCATGCCTCCGACAGTGCTGTGCTCAGTAACTTTGCATGCTGCCTGCAAATGCATCATGCTGCAGTGAGTTCATGCAGGCAGGCATAGGTTCGACTCGGCCCTTCCCTGTGTGTGTGTGTGTGTGTGTGTGTGTGTGTGTGTGTGTTTCAGCTTGACTCCCCTGCAGATGAACATGCTTTTAGACGCCTGCAACACATTCCTTGGCTATTGCCGCCATTCCTTATGGGTGATGTCACCCGCTTCAGAAGCATGCCTCTGACAGCCCTGTGCTCAGTAATCTCGTGCTGCTCTGCAAATGCATCATGCTGCAGTGAATTCATGGCAGGTAGGCTGAGGCCCCACTCGCCCTGCCCCAGTGTGTGTGTGTGTGTGTGCTGCAGCCCAGCCGCCTCTGCAGATGAACATGCTTCTAGACGCCGCAACACATACCTTGGCCATTGTCAGCTATTCTCACGGGTGATGTCACCCGCCTAGAAGTACAGGCTCTCTGACAGCACTGGGTGCTCAGTAACTGCAGCCGCTCTGTAAATGCCATGCTGGTGAACGGGCGTAGGTAGGTGCAGTTCACTCGCCTTCCTGTGTGTGTGTGTTTCCAGCCGCTCTGCAGATGAACATGCTTTGTAGACGCTTTGTAGGTAGGCGAGGTTCACTCTCACCGCCCTTCCGTGTGTGTGGTGTGTGCTGCAGTGTGTGTGTGTGTATGTGTTTCCAGCTGCCTCTGCAGGATAAATGCTTTCTATGCTTCAAGAACACATACCTTGGCTATTGTCACATTCCTTTATGGGCAGCTCACCACTTGTGAAGTGCTCTGACAGCGCTGTGCTCAGTAATCTGCAGCTGCCTCTGTAAATGCACGGCGCTGCAGTGGACCATGTAGGTAGGCTTAGGTCTCACTCCCGGCCCTTCCCTGTGTGTGTGTGTGTGTGTGTGTGTTTCCAGCTGCCTCTGCAGATGAATAAGCTTTAGACGCTCAACAGATACCTTGGCTATTGTCAGCTATTCCTATGGGTGATGTCACCTACCAGAAGTGAGCGCTCTGACAGCACTGTGCCTGGTAATCTCGTACGGCTCTGTAAATGCATCATGCTGTAGTGTGAATACATGTAGGTAGGCTTAAGCTTGACTCCGCCCTTCTGTGTGTGTGTGCATGTGTGTGTGTGTTTCCAGCTGCCCTGCAGAAGAACAAGCTTTAGGACGCTTCAACATACCTTGGCTATTGTCAGCCATCTCACGGGTGATGTCACCTGCCTGTAGCATATGCCTCTGACAGCCATGCTCAGTAACTGCAGCGCATTCTGTAAATGCATCATGCTGTAGTGAATTCATGTAGTGTCTTCATCCCGCCCTTCCCCGTAAAGGGGTGTGTGTTCATTCTAGTAGAGTGTAGTTATTTTAGACGCTGGCAACACCTACCTTGGCTATCGGCCATCATTCTTTACGGATGTTGTCACCCACCTGACATGTGCCCCCGATCTGCGCTGTAGTTCGTGGTCCACGAGCTCGCTCCATACCTGTGCTTGCTACTGTTGTGCCGTTGGCATGCGGGGGCGTGGTCAATCACCATGCCTGCCATATGCAGGTGTGTCTATGCTCCCAGCTGCATGCCGGGTTCATAGGTATGGTTTTGTGCCTACAGAACACTCATATATCCCGCCGCCATCCCTGTGTTTGCAGGGATGCACACTTTACGTGACTGCCTTTTGCGCCTGCTGCGGTTGGCGCACCTCCATAGCTGCGTTCTCCATGCGCACCCCTGCTATGGTGTGGTGGGTGGTGCTGCGTACGCTACACTCACGGCTTGCTACGTGTCCGCCTGCATCTCGTCGCTGTATATCTACATTACCTACAGCAGCTCCATAGCGCCGTTTTGCATGGACAGCTGTCTGTCCCATGTATCGCATATTTGCAGTAACGCTGACACATGAACTGTGGCACGATGCATGTCCACTCATTGTCCATGCAACGCCCCAGATACCAGAACACCCAAGAGACATCTGCTGGATATCGCAGACAGCCATCCTTGCTGTACCGACACTGCACCGCATACGCCGCCAAACCTTGTGCGTAATTCGCTCATTTGGCGGTGTATGTCTAACTGTGCTGTATGCATATCGGTGTCCCGGCTATAGCCATCTGTGCAGGTGTCGCCACCTTGGCGGCAACTTTGTGACCGCTTGTTCATGCACTTCGCATACCTGCAGACCAGCATTACTCTCCACGGCAGCTGCCTTAGATCAACCAGCGTTCCCAGGCTATAGGCTCCATGGCTTCACCAGCACAACACATGGTGCTCCCCATCCTGGTATACCCATGACATACCTATCAGGACAGGTGGTTCATTTAGCGCGGCTCTATAGGCAGCCGGAGAGGATTGGCTTATGCCACGGGCCGCTAAGAGGAGTTGGCCATCACAAGGCATACGCCTCACATCTGCGTTTTATGAAGGCTAGTTATAATACCAGAGGGGGACCTCTATCAACTATGCTTTAAGCGTGGGATTAGATGGGTTATTAGGTGGAGGCTGACCACACACCAGGCCGACTGATTAAACACTGATGAAGCCGCTTTTGAGAAGTAGGTGGCTTAAACTCCCCCGTGAATAGGTTTAGGTACAGATATACAGTTAACACACATTAGTCCACTTTCTTTCAGTTGTGTACCACTGCATTACATTGATATGATATGCATATCTTCTATATATATTGTTATCTTACTGATGAGTATTAGGCATAGCAATAACATCATATAATACATGTGTTAATAGGATGTTTTTGTAGATGTTAATATATGTGTGTGTAGTTAACATCAAGGCTCTGTGCTTTTATATGCTGTGAATAAGTATGTTCATTGTTTGCCGAGTGAAGCAACCACGAAAGTGTAAGGGGGATATTTAAAGCCCGGATGCTTTATGTTATGTGTGTCTGACGAGCCTTCACGGGTGAAAGCGCTTACGTCTATGAAGGAACCTTTTAAATTATTTGTGACCCGTCCTGACAATGTCTACGCTGGATCGTTTCATCTACCTATGTGCGTTTTGGATTGTGCCAGGCGCCAGCTGCCTTTTACGTTACTGAAAATCGGCGAATAACCCCGGACATAAATCCTATTAATTCATTGCAGGATGTTCTTTATAAGTGGGAACGCCAAAGTTTAAACATCCTATGACCTTCCTAGTAGACGTTGTTGGTGTGCCATTAGTATGTGTTCGCAGGTAGCCCATTTGTTCCGCAGTATGTAAGCAAGTGATCCCCATTTTCTTGCTGGCAGATTGAGTGCTGCGTACGCCCGTATTCGCACGGCGGTCTGACTTTGTATGGGGAGTGTGTACTGTAGTCCCTATGTGTATTTCCTGTGTTATGCCTTACTGCAGCTGTGTAATTCCACCCGGTTTGCAGTTATGGGTGCCATCTTGGTCGTGACGCTTGTCCATCCATGGGAATTGCCTACTGGACACTGGTATAGGGCTGTACACATTTCACAGCTGCATTTAGCATTCTCCGGTGGATGATTTGCATTATTAGTGGGGAGTAAGGCATGTCCTATACCCACATTCCTCCCACGGGGCGGGACAACGGATTATCTGCCAATCAACACTGAGCCCCATTTCTGCATACCCACGATTCCATGGCTGCAACCCTCGACGGTACCCATTACACCCCCTTCAGGTGTGCGGGAATGGGATGTGGACGCACCTCTATGGACTCTACAATCTGGGGATTTCTGTTCATATGTCCTGCATTTCATGGACACTTGACATCAACCTTAAACACGCTGGTGGTGCATATGTCTAGCTGTGCCGTAGTCATGGTTGTCAGTTCTTCTGGGTCTTTCGATCGCAGCCGGTTGACATTGCATACGGATAAATTTTTGGGGTCCTACAATGGACACCAATGTGCATATGTAAAGTGTAGAACTTGTTGGACTGTGTCCATCTGGCCAGTGGGTTTGACTGCTGCTGTATGTTCCCCAATCACGGATGTCTGTTCGACTACCCATATTATGTAGTGCTACGTAAACCGGGATTGTCTAAACTGAACCCAAATGGTGTAAATCCAATGATGCAGGCTAACAAATGCTTTAACTAATCCTCAGATGTCCCATTAGGATATTTCCTTCTGTATTGTCACAATCACACAACCAAAACATGTAGATCCTATTAATTCATTGCAGGATGTTCTTTATAAGTGGGAACGCCAAAGTTTAAACATCCTATGACCTTCCTAGTAGACGTTGTTGGTGTGCCATTAGTATGTGTTCCGCAGGTCGCCCATTTGTTCCGCAGTATGGAAGCGAGTGATCCCAATTTTCTTGCTGGCAGATTGAGTGCTGTGTACGCCGGTATTCGCACGGCAGTCTGACTTTGTATGGGGAGTGTGTACTGTAGTCCCTAAGCATATTTCCTGTGTTATGCCTTACTGCAGCTGTGTAATTCCACCCGGTTTGCAGTTATGGGTGCCATCTTGGTCGTACGTTT
This sequence comes from Protopterus annectens, assembly GCF_019279795.1. Lineage (NCBI taxonomy): Eukaryota > Metazoa > Chordata > Ceratodontiformes > Protopteridae > Protopterus > Protopterus annectens. The sequence goes on from NC_056749.1 coordinate 728,560,607, forward strand.
GTCCATCCATGGGAATTGCCTACTGGACACTGGTATAGGGCTGTACACATTTCACAGCTGCATTTAGCATTCTCCGGTGGATGATTTGCATTATTAGTGGGGAGTAAGGCATGTCCTATACCCACATCCCTCCCACGGGGCGGGACAACGGATTATCTGCCAATCAACACCGAGCCCCATTTCTGCATACCCACGATCCCATGGCTGCAACCCTCGACGGTACCCATTACACACCCTTCAGGTGTGCGGAATGGGATGGACGCACCTCTATGGACTCGTCAATCTGGGGATTTCTGTTCATATGTCCTGCATGTCATGGACACTTGTCATCAACCTTAAACACCAATGGTGGTGCATATGTCTAGCTGTGCCGTAGTCACGGCTATCGCTTCTTCTGGTAGTACGATAGCAGCTGAATGGTATTCCATAAGGATCAATTTTTGGGTCCTACAATGGACACCAATGTGCATATGTAAAGTGTAGACCTTGTTGGACTGTGTCCATCTGGCCAGTGGTTTTGACTGCTGCTGTATGTTCCCCAATCGCGGATGTCTGTTTGACTACCCATATTATGTAGTGCTACGAAAACCAGGTTATTCTAAAATGAACCCAAATGGTGTTAATGTCATGATGCAGGTTAGCAACTGCTTTAACTAATCCTCAGTAGTCTCAATAGGAAATATCCGCCACTGTCTTGTCAGATTAACACCACCAAAACATGTAGATCCTATTAATTCATCGAAGGATGTTCTTTATAAGTGGGTACGCCATAGTTTACAGATCCTATGACCTTCCTAGATGACGTTGTTGGTGTGCCATTAGTGTGTATTCCGCAGGTCGCCCATTTGTTCCGCAGTATGGACGCGAGTGATTCCCATTTTCTTGCTGGCAGATTGAGTGCTCTGTACGCTGGTACACGGACGCGGTCTGACTTTGTATGGGGAGTGTGTACTGTAGTCCCTATGTGTATTTCCTGTGTTATGCCTTACTGCAGCTGTGTAATTCCACCAGCTTTGTGGTTATGGGTGCCATCTTGGTCGTACGTTTGTCCATCCATGGGAATTGCCTACTGGACACTGGTATAGGGCTGTACACATTTCACAGCTGCATTTGGCATTCTCCGGTGGATGATTTGCATTATTAGTGGAGAGTAAGGCATGTGCTATACCCACATCCCTCCCACGGGGTGGGACAATGGATTATCTGCCAAACAACACCGAGCCCTATTTCTGCATACCCAGGATCCCATGGCTGCAACCCTCGACAGTACCCATTACACATCCTTCATGTGTGCGGGACTGGGATGTGGACGCACTTCTATGGACTCGACAATCTGGGGATTTCTGTTCATATGTCCTGCATTTCATGGACACTTGTCATCAACCTTAAACACGCTGGTCGTGCATATGTCTAGCTGTGCCGTAGTCATGGCTGTTCACTCCTTCTAGGTCGCTCGATCGCAGCTGGTAGATGTGGCGTACGGATCAATTTTTGGGGTCCTACAATGGACACCGATGTGCATATGTAAAGTGTAGAACTTGTTGGACTGTGTCCATCTGGCCAGTGGGTTTGACTGCTGCTGTATGTTCCCCAATGGCGGATGACTGTTTGACTACACATATTATGTAGTGCTACGAAAACCATTTTTTTCTGAAATGAACCCACATGGTGTAAATCCGATGATGCAGGTTAGCAACTGGTTTAAATAAACTTCAGAGGCCCCAATGGGAAATATCCGTCTCTGTATTTTCATACATAACACCACCAAAACATGTCGATCCTACTAATTCATTGAAGGATGTTCTTTATAATTGGGAACGCCATAGTTTAACCATCCTATGACCTTCCTAGTTGACGTTATTGGTGCGCCATTAATATGTGTTCCACAGGTCGCCCATTTGTTCCGCAGTATGGTAGCGTGTGATCCCCATTTTCTTGCTGGCAGAGTGGGTGTTGTGTACGCCGGTATTCGCACGGCGGTCTGACTTTGTATGGGGTGTGTCTACTGTAGTCCCTATCTGTATACACATTCCACACCTGCATTTAGCATTATTCGGTGGATGCTTTGCATTATTTGTGGTGAGTAAGGCATGTGCTACACCCACATCCCTCCCACGGGGTGGGACAATGGATTATCTGCCAAACAACACCGAGCCCCATTTCTGCATACCCACGATCCCATGGCTGCAACCCTCGACGGTACCCATTACACATCCTTCATGTGTGCGGGACTGGGATGTGGACGCACTTCTATGGACTCGACTCTGGGGATTTCTGTCCATATGTCCTGCATTTCATGGACACATGTCATCAACCTTAAACACGCTGGTGGTGCATATATCTAGCTGTGCCGTAGTCACGGCTGTCGCTTCTTCTGGAAGGACGATAACAGCTGTATGATATTCCATAGTAATCAATTTTTGGGTCCTACAATGGACACCAATGTGCATGTGTAAAGTGTAGAACTTGTTGGACTGTGTCCATCTGGCCGGTGGCTTTGACTGACCTTCCTAGTTGACGTTGTTGGTGTGCCATTAGTATGTGTTCCACAGGTCGCCCATTTGTTCCGCAGTATGGCAGCGAGTGATCCCCATTTTGGTGCTGGCAGATTGAGTGCTGTGTACGCCGGTATTCGCACGGCAGTCTAACCTTGTATAGGGAGTGTCTACTGTAGTCCCTATCTGTATTTCCTGTGTTATGCCTGACTGCAGCTGTGTAATTCCACCAGGTCTGCAATTATGGGTGCCATCTTGGTCGTATGCTTGTCCATCCATGGGAATTGCCTACTGGACACTGGTATAGGGCTGTACACATTTCACACTTGCATTTAGCATTATCCAGTGGATGCTTTGCATTATTAGTGGGGAGTGAGCCATGTGCTATACCCACATCCCTCCCACGGGGCGGGACAACGGATTTTCTGCCAAACAACACCGAGCCCCATTTCTGCATACCCAGGATCCCATGGCTGCAACCCTCGACGGTACCCATTACACATCCTTCATGTGTGCGGGACTGGGATGTGGACGCACTTCTATGGACTCGACAATCTGGGGATTTCTGTTCATATGTCCTGCATTTCATGGACACTTGTCATTAACCTTAAACACGCTGGTAGTGCATATGTCTAGCTGTGCCGTACTCACGGCTGTCGCGTCTTCTGGTGGAACGGTGACGGCTGGATGGAATTCTGTATGGATCAATTTTTGGGTCCTACAATGGACACCGATGTGCATATGTGAAGTGTAGAACTTGTTGGACTGTGTCCATGTGGCCAGTGGTTTTGACTGCTGCTGTATGTTCCCCATTCGCGGATGTCTGTTTGACTACCCATATTATGTAGTGCTACAAAAACCAGGTTTTTCAAAACTGAAACCAAATGGTGTACATCCAGAGATGCAGGTTAACAACTGCTTTAAATAATCCCCAGAAGTCCCAGTAGGGAAGTATCGCCACTTTATTGTCAGAATGACACCACCATAACAGGTAGATCACTTAGCACTTTCGCCCGGTCTTACCGGCATTTTCAAGTGTAATTAGCAGTAACATATAACTAAATACATAATAATACATATTTTAATAATGAGGTTAATACTATGTTATTTGGCCAATAGCTTCTGCTATTGTCATACAATGCTGTGGGTGGTGCCGGTTACCATACATATGGCTTTCTCATAAGCCGACTTCACATTTCTAAACACTAGTGTGGCCTCCTTTAAGGCCCCTGAGCCAGTGGTGAACATTACTCAAGCCACTGTATCACTTACATATGCCTTCTACCAGCACCTACAGGACTGCATGGATCAGGCAATCCCTTACCCAACTGTGGGTCTTTGTACCAATGCCAAGCATCCAGTGTGGTGTACCCCAGCCATACACAAGCTCTACAACGAGAGGAGGTAGCTACTACAAGACAGTGCAGACTCCTTGTGAGGTATGACACCCTTGCTCATTATATGTGAAAGACTACAAGCTCTCATGACATCATCCGGGGCAAGTCCCACAGATATATCACCAAGGACTCGACAGACAATCATATGGCCTTCTTTAGCTATGTTGGACACCTGGGAGGAAACTCCCAGATATGCTCTGACTGGATTCGCAATGATGTGAGGTTTACTGAACATACACACATTGCCAACATACTGGTTGACAGGTTCAGTGAAGACATCTCCACCCCCTCCCCCCCCACATGGAGAGATGTCTGTACCATAAGATTGTGGCCCCCGAATGTTCTGTAACGGACAGGTGGGACATGCTCTCTCCAAGGTAGTGAACTCAGCATCCATGGGACTGGATGGTGTCCCGGCTGTGTACTCCATGATCTCATTGAGGAATTAGACCCACAGTTAGGACAGCTGTGTAATCTTAGCCTCACCTCGGGTAACGTACCCAAGTTGTGGCGCACGGCGACTGTAGTCCCACTTCACAGGGGCAGTGCCTCCACTGACCCTGGTTATTACCGTCCCATTAGCTTGAGAAGCCTTATCTGCAAAGGCATGGGGAAGGATCATACTGGAGCTCATAGATGACGACATAGAGGACCTGCATACTTTGCATCCAACCCAGTTTGGCTTGGTCAAGGGCAGATCATGCATTTAAAACTTGGTTGACGTTTTAGGAACAGTCACCGAGGCCATTGATGAGGGTCAGGCAGTCCATACAGCCTACCTCGACCTGGCAAAGGCCTTCAACACAATACCCCCTTGGTATCATTGATAAACCCATCGGCTTGGATGTGAACCCATACATCGCAGGATGGGTTGCAAACTGGCTAGGTGACACAACCCACACGGTCATAGTTGCTGGCACCATGTCAGACTCACTGCCAGTCACAGGCGGTGTCCCACGGGGCTCTGTCCTGGGTCCACTCTTTTTCTGCGTCTACATTTCCAAAGTACAAGCAAACACAGGGGGGTTATGGCTGACATTGTTTGCAGATGACTGTGAACTGGGTGCCATAGTGGGACAGACATCTGACACAGATATCCTTCAAAGGGGCCTCACAGATATGGATATCTGCTGCCAGGGACATGGCCTACAGCTGAATGCCGGGTAATGCATAGGTCATACCCATCGTGAAGAACAAGGTCACCCCTAGCCGCCATATGGGTGGCAGTCCACTGAGCACAGAGGGAATTACCAGGGATCTGGGGACCCAGGTTGTCAGTCACCATTCGTTCGACACACACGTTGCTAACGTGGTTCGGTAGAACTTCTACATTGCCCACCTGATCGCAGGGATTCACATCTAGATCAGGGTAGGTCATCGCCTCCTTGTACTCATTACTCATTAGACCTATGATTGAGTACATTGCCCTGCTCGAAGGTATCTGACCCGACACCTGCAGCAGCTGGGAAGGCCCCATAGGTTCATCATCAGACGGATGCAGGGTGTCAGGTATTTGTGTTATGCTGCCCGACTGTAAGGTCTCCTGCTCCATTCAGTCACATACCACTTGTTCAGTGGTGACCTGTGCCTGACATACGAGGCCATGGCGACCCATATTTGATGACTATGCTTCACCTAATGGATCTACATCCCTCAGAACCACAGGGGCAGGTGACGTGAACCTTGACACGGTCATTGATAGAATGTGTTGTAGGGACAAATACATCACCCAGACACTCACTATGCTGTGGAACAACATCCCAGTACATGTGAGGCAGAGAACCTTGCTGGCCTTGTTCGAGGGGGATCCTGTCCAATGGATGGGGGATTGCAGATATACCCCAGGGATTACATCATTGTCACTGCTTGACAGAGGTGCAGCAATATAATAGGCATTTTATCTCCTGACTGGAGGGTTGGCAAAGGAAACATAACTATGGCCTAGGGTTATGGCTGCCCTTGGGTAGATAGCCTACTATGTACCTATGGACCTATGAACCTATGTTCATAGTTTGTCCCATTCACACTTGTCTATCCCCTATCCTCATTCATATGTGTATATTTCTGTGGCACATGATTGAACTATGTATTACCTGCAGGTATGCTGTCTACAGTGCACATACGTCACGGTTGATTACAGTGTATCTGTGTACCTACCTCTGTGATACTGAGGACTACCACACATCCTTCACAGCGTTACATGCATATGTCCATACTATTATTCTTTGGCCTGGGGGGGTTGTTGGGCAACGGTTACATGTGTCTCTGTTTGTGCACGCGTCATGGTGGTCTTTGACCAGCCTCCGTTGCTATCGTGGGATGGACGGTAGTGTTGGTGTGTGTTTGGGATGTGTTTTCACTGCCTGTACATCTGTGGGGGGTGGGGTTGACACATGTTCCTCTTTGCAGGGAGCCCCATCCTGGACATTTGTGTCATGCATCAACACTTGGCATGTGCCATATGTCCTGTGCTATTCCCACAGTCGTGTATGCCTTCCTGCATTACTACTGCGTGTTACTGGCTGTTTGTATCTGGTACACATGGCTGTTATAGTGGATAGCTTGGCCTATTCCCATGCTATGACATACCCATTCATCCAGGCATATACATGTTATTCCATCCTTTGCGTTAGCCGTGGGTGTTTGGCCATCCGGCAACACTATTCTCAATGTGTGATGTCCCACCTTCACCTTCTGTGCCTGTAGCACCCTGTTGGGGCGTCCTGCTTGGTGGGCAGATGTTCAGCCATATGTGTTGTGTTTGACATGTCTGCATAGCTAATCATCAGTACGGTGGATGAACATACTGCCTTGTCCAGCTGTGCACAGTTATGGGCACCGTGGCGTGTGCATGCCTATGGGGTTTTGACAGGTCCATACCACATGCGGGATGTACACATTCTGCCGACACATTCACATGCGGCCATTTGGATATCTGTACCTGAGGTGGGTTGTTAACATGTGGGGTACATATTTGCCCGCGTGGCACTGCCTAGGACAATACTTCTTACTACATTTCAGGTATACCCATTGTGTGTAGGTGTGTAGCTGCGCAAGGCTGCTAGCTGGGTTGGGTGCACGGTCGTACATGGGTGCGGGTTCCATGCTATGACGGGGCTGTTGTATATTACATTTGCATGCATGAGTTCTGCTTCTGGATATTATGCTTAGGCATACGCCGTCCTCTGTGTATGCGACGGGCACGTTGCTGGGTGTAGTACATGTTGCTATGCACATGTTTGTCTGTGTTTAGGGTATCTAGTTTCCTTCTTGTTGTTATATCGACATGGCTACCCGGCTGTGTACTCTCACTACTGCTGGTGACCATGCCCATGTGGCTACTTTTATGTAGGTGCGGCGCGCTGACATGCTGCGGTACACCTTCACTGGGTATGCCCACTGACAGTGCATTGTGTGACGGACACGGTATTACGCGTATCCTTTGTTCCTTGGACGGGTACACTTTGGACTTCGTGGGTTAATGTTTGGTTCTCCGTTTTGTGTGAATGGGTACTATGTTGCATAGTCTGCGTACGTTTCATTATCCATGGACTCTTGCTGGTGCGGTTACTATTGCAGGCGGCCTGTGGAAGTCAGCACTTTAGGTTGCTCATCGCCTGCCGGCTTGGCCACGCCTACGGCCGCATCCTACTTGGGCTCGCTCACGTGCTCATGTGTCTGTGGTTGCAGCGCGCACTCATTACTATGCATATGGCGCTGCTACGCCGATTATTCACTGCACTGCCGGCGCAAGCCTTACACCGGCCTTGCGCCAAGCTTCATGAATCCCGGGGATTAGTTTGTACTCACACGAAGGGCAATGGCAATTCATATATTGTAATATATTGCCCCCCCCCACCACATTTTAACAGCCAGTATGGTAAAACACAGGCTATAACTACAGAAGACAAAACAGCACATAACAACATAATTAAAATACAAGTTAAGGACGAAGTAACACAGGTATAAACTGCACAGCTATGCACCATTTTTGTCTGACAGATGCACTGAGTTTAGTGCAATGCATACATGGTATGGCTCACAAATGCAACACAACCTAAAGAGGAACTGTGCAGTACCTGCGTGGGTGATTGCGATGTTATACAAATTTTTGATATAGAAGAAATAGCATACAAAAGTATGTCAACAGATAGACAGACAACTTGGAAGTTACGAAAACAACAATGTGTCCCGTAACACATGAAACAGTGAAATCCTTACCCACTTCTTTATATCATAGGTAGTAACTGATGAAGCTCTCTTTCTCTCTTATTCTCATCTTTTAAACTTAATTTAATGTACCTTGCAGCAGTTGCTGCTATCTGATTTTTAACAGTAATTATCAACACTGACTTATTCCCTGCTATCAGGTTACACTAGTAGAGGGCAGTCATAACAGTATCAAACTCGGCACAGCAGCAAAGAATTCACTGATCTAACCCACCACAGATATTTTTCTAAAGAGAAAAATGCTACAAAAATTAGGATGCAAGAGACATTCAGTACACCTCCTAACATTCAGTACACCTCCTAACATTCAGTACACCTCCTAAATCTAAGATGTCACACTGTCAGCTTTTCTAATGATCATCCCAACTGAGTCTGCTCTGGTACCTGCCTCAATGAGGTTCAGCCAATCGTATTCTTCTTTCAGCTTTTCCTGGTTAGGGGTCGCCACCGCATATCACCTGTCTGCTCATGATTGGCAGTGGAGTTTTATGGTGTCAAGTTGCCAGCCTGGCACCCAACCTTTCACAGAAGGCACACACACACACACACACACACACACACACACACATGCACGTATGCACACCTAGGGCCACTTTAGAGTGTCCAATCCACCTACAGCATATCTTTGGGATGTAGGGGGAAACCGGAGCACCCAGAGAAAACCCACACAACCACAGGGAGGACATGCAGACGCCATACAAAAGGCACCCCAGCTGAGGATCAAACCGGAGAACCTCTTGCTATGAGGTGGCAATGCTAACCTCTGCACCACCGCTGCCACCCTAATGAGGTTCAGTGAATCACTGTTGCAAATTTCAGCAATGGACCTAACTGAGACCATATAGCAAACCAATAGCTTGCAGATGCAGGCAGGATCCAACCAGGAGGCTGACTTTTTTATAAAAATTCAACCTACTTCAGTGCCGGACTGCTGGCATAAAGCTTATCTTAATCTTTCCTGCATTAGATGTGAACAAGAAAGGCACTATAATGAGTCCATGTTAAAGTTTTACAGTATCATTGACAAATCGGGACATATCCTTTCATCCTAATAAATAATGTGGGCAGCAGGATGTAAATTGTTATTGCATGGTCATCTAATTCAAAATGGGACAATTGGTAATGGCATTTGTCCCTGCTCACCAGCGTAAATGAACAATGTATAAACATACAGTGTATCAACATCCTAAATGAATTACATTCTACAATACAGCATGGATTTAGGCCATGTTAAAGCACAGAAACAGCTTTACTAAACTCCATAGTCTATATCCATGAAAGATAAAATCAAGGCAAACTATTTGTTTATCTATTGCTTAGACCTTTGAAAAGGATTGATACATTTCATCCGCCATAACCCTCATAATATTACACAGTCTCAGAGAAGTGGACTTTAAAAAGATGCAGTCAGCTGGTTCAGACATTACTTAAGCTATCAAATTCAGAGTGCATACTGAGCTGAGGAACTGTCAGCTCCTCAGCAAATAAGAGCAGGCGTGACTTAAGGGTCAGTACACGGACGTTTACTCTTTAATACATTCATTAACAAAATGCATTTATCCTCCCAGCCAGCAAATCTAGTTCAGTAAGCAGATAATGCAACAGTAATATATACAGCATCTACAGTCAGACAGATCCAAGCCAACCGCCACTTTTACAAAAAAAAGAAAGCTGGTTGGATGAAGCTAAAACGACTGCTAAATCCTAAGAATTCTAAACAAGGATAAACTAATGGCATTGGCATCTGAAACTCAACAAGCAAACATTTATGATTTAAGAATACTACTTTGAAAGTATAAAATCTGATCAATCCATCCGACATATAGTTCAAAAACAACCATAAATTGGAAGTTTTTTATAATGTTAAGCCTGTTATAACTGACCATGTATATAGAAATACAAATTTCAACTATCAACTCCCAAGGCTCATCTGTTCCTCCTCAGTCTTCAATAAATTACAGTCCTGTCAGGTACCAAAAGTGAAGCAACGTTATAATAATATTTTAAAGTTTATAAGCCACCTCAACAGAATCCAGCATTATCTCATTTTAAAATCCCTTATCTGTTTGGATCTACCTAATCTATTACCCTTTATGTTAAAACTTCCGACAACATCCTCTGAAGTCCAACAAAATGCCCTGCCTCCAGCTAGTTATTAAACTGGTATGTACTTTGCAGAGAACTACATTCACTAAACCAACACCTAGTATTTACTCAAGAAACTCGAGATTATAATGGATGCTTTCTATAAAGTGTATGCATTGCTAAACTTTGAAACTCAGCCACAGGAAATATAAACAAAATTTCATCCTGTCTACAATTTGAAATCTCAGTAAAAACATACCAAGTAACTAAATGGTCATACCCTTGTCTCAAATCTTACATCTAGGTATTTTTCTTCTTTCAAATATACAAATCAAATAATCTTAAGCATCACTTCTTATAATGTCCAAGATATATGTCTAAACTGAGTATACCATTGCTTGGGTAATCACATGCCAGGATTGCTGTTTTTTTTTCAAAGGTGACATGCATGTATAACTCTATATTGTGTCCTATAGAGCTGCACCATCTGTAATATATACTACTGAACCAATACAATTACTCTCTCTCTCTCTGTCTCATACACTTATTATAGTACTCTAAGATAAATTAATATGTTGAAATCTTGGATACGTATGTTTAAAATGTTGATCTCAATAAAGTATGTAATATAATATGTTATTTATATTTTAAGATGATATATTTACTGCTAATTCATGCTGAACATCCTTCAAATGTGTATTACCTTAAAACAAAATGAATGTTTCACATAGTGTGTATATTATGATATTTACACATTAAAATGTATCTTCTTATATATTAAAATATATATTTGCAATGTTAACACAATCTGACAGCTTGAACAAAAGGATACAATGCCAGGCTTCTCTACTAGCCTCCACCAAAAAGGGGTTTTAAGGAATTTTCCCCAGTCATGATAAACAAAGGCAAATGAATGATGGTATAAATAAATTATATATGTGAAACAGAGAGAGAGAGTGCATAGTTTTTAAGAGTGACATTGGCAAAGAAGTTTCTCTCTCTAGCCCCAAAGGATACATGATCTCTGAGTCTTATTATATTATTTAGTGACACTGGCTGGGTCATGGGGGGTGCTGTGAGTGTGTGTGTGTGTGGGGGGGGGTGCCTATTTTTCTGCCAAAACAGTTTTTTGTAATACTACTAGAATAACAATTGACTTAATAATTTAATGATTTCTTGTGTGATATTTGGAGGTATAATGTTAAGCTACAAATCCATTCAGATAACATAAATTAGGAGTTACTAGAAGCATGATAAAGTAAAACCTGGGCCCAAATGAGTGAGGCAACAGGAATAAAGAAAGAGAGGCCAAGCTAAACTTCTGTTTGCTAAATGGCTTGATGGTGACCAACACATGGCTCAGCAAGAGAAACATTTACAAGATCACATAATACAGTGGCCAACATGCAACCAGGTAGACCTCCACCTAATAAGGAAAGGGCACTGGGGTAGAATCAGTGATTGCATATTTATCCCCAGAGAAACAGTCATCCCACAGCAAAAACCACTGGTTGCCACAATCAGCTGCAAGCAGTGGTCAGAGAAGGCTCTCAGGTCAACAGTGACTAGGGTGATGACATGGAAGTTGACTGGAGAGAAAGAACAACAGTTCAAGTAATTACTCAGGGCTTGTCCACCTCAAGAAGAAGAGGAAATAGGTGGAGTTGAAGAAGAATGGCAGTATGTCAAAACAGCAGATGTTAGGAATACACAACAGGTATGTAAATAAAATATGTAAGGAAAGCTAGTGACGGAATACAGAAGTCCAGGAAGTCATCAAAAGAAAGAAGGGGTACAGGAAAAAGTGGGAGATAGAAAAGACAGACAAAGCTAGGAAGGAATACTGGATGGCTAATAAATAGGCTAGATAATTAAAGAGAGGAGTTGAAGTAGCAAATAACAAGGAAACAGAGGCACACTACCAGCTTCTGGAAAGTGACTCAGTAGGTGCTACATAGAAACTCCATCAGGTTGCAAGACAAAGACAGAAAGATAAAGACAGTCAGACACCCCTTGTAAGGGATGCAAGCAGCAACCTGCTCACCAGTCCACAGGACATCAAAGGCAAATGGAGGGAGCATTTCCAGCAACTTCTGAATGAAGAAAATACCACAGAAGCTGTACTGCCCCAGACACAGCCTACAAAGAGAGAAGGGGAGGAGCTGTACTGCCCCAGACACAGCCTACAATAAAAGAGGAGGAGACCACCATAGAAGAAATAAGAACAACATTCAGGAAAATAAAGTCAGGAAAAGCAGCAGGTTCAGCTGAGGTCACAGCACATATGATAAAGATGTTGAGTGAGATGGGGAGAAATGGCTTCTGAGGATATTCATAGCTATATGGAAAGAAGGCTGTATCCCAGATGACTGGATAATAAGCTTACTGAAGCCAGTGCTCATGTCCCCTTTGTTCTTCATAGGTTCATAGTTCATAGGTAGGTACTAGGCTATTGGCCCTAGGGCCTATATAAGCCTAGCCAAAAAGGTACCCTGGCTATTGCCACCAAAGAAAATTATTTTCCTGCGCCCCTACCAAGCAGAGCCACAGAATTGATCCCCAGGGTGAATTTCCTATCTCCAATACAATCATCAAGATTTTTCTTGAAGAGTGCTAATGAGGAGCTTTGTTTGATATAGATAGGTAGTTTGTTCCAGAGTATGAGAAGTCTCTGAGATAGGAATCTATCCCTCCAGCATGTTCTGTTTATTGTGGTGACAAGGTTTAGGTCCCTAGAGCGTGTAGCTCGGAGGGATTGGGATTTCTTTACGTGCAGCATGTCCAACAGCTCTGGGTTTGACATAGCTTTGTATGTTAGGCAGAGATTGCCTCTGAGTAGGCGATATGTGACAGAGTAAAGCTGGAGTTTTTTGAGACGGTCTGTGTAGGGCATCTGTTTGAGGCTGGTAATCCTCTTTGTGAGGTATTTCTGTGGCCTTTCCTTAGTTCTTGAACATACTGACATATTAGTGACAGTGTTCAAGAAAAAAATGGACATCCACAACTGTGGGCAGTATAGAGGCATCAAACTCCTATCACACTGCATGAAACATCTGGAGATGGTGACTGATAAACAAATATGCAGAGCAGTAGAAAGGAAGATAGGAGATGAAAAGTTCAGATTCAGGTCAGGATGCAGCACAACTGATCTAGTGTTTGCAGTGAGACAGATATTTGAGAAGAAGCTAGAAATGAGAAAAAGCACATGACAAGGTCCCAAGAATGCTAATTTGTTCAGTTTATCTGTAGTGTGAAGTACCAGAAACATGGGTAGAATTAGGCTATGTTCAATGACCCATTAACTCAAATATGGCAGTGTTTAGTCTCACACAGGGGTTCCAGTGTGAGTGGGTGTCCATTAGGGTTCAATTTGGAGCCCACTGCTATTCACAATAGTGATGGACTACAATAACAAACAGGTCAGAGGGACAGATCAACAAAGTTACAGTATGCAGACAATGTAGCATTATAGGCAGACTCTAAGCAAGACTTTTAGTAAAGGGTAGGGAAAAAGGCACATGTGAAGAAATTTAGTATTGAAAAAACAGTTGTAACTGCAGAAAAAATAATGGAACAGGTTAACAGCTTCAAGTATGGCTGAAGAGAAAGAAAGTCTGAATGAGAAGGTCAAAGCTAAAATCAGAGGGGCTACAGTCAACTGGCACAGAGTGTCAGGATTAGTGTATGACAGAAAAATGCCAAAGAAGCTAAAAAGTAAGGTGTACAAAACAGTGTTTCAACCAGTGCTTCTGTTGTTGTTGTGTCTTTCGGCTTTTCCCAGTTAGGGGTCGCCACAGCAGAACTCCGGTCCACTAATGATTAGCAGTAGATTATTACGTGCTGAGTTGCCAGCCCCAAAATACAACCTTCAACGAAGGTCTGCCCATTCATGCATGTCTCCACACAGAAGACGCTTTAGCTGAGAATCGAACAGGACAATGTCTTACTGTGAGGCGACAATGCTACCGCAGCACCACCACCGCAGTCGGTCAAACGTTAGATTAATGTCCACTTAAGTACCCAAAACCTGAAGAACTGGATCAACTCTAAGGGGCGCATTGTCAATGTGGTAGTTACCTGGGGTTGATGACTTCCAAAAGGATACAATAATGCATTTTTTTGTCATTTATAATTTCAGAATTTGATTTTGACACCAGTAATTTATTTGAGACAAACTTTTCTGAAGGATGGCTAGGTCATATGGAGATTCAATGACTGCTCCTAACTTGCAGTCATCTGCAAACGTAATCAGAGAGAGACCTTTGCTATAAGCTTTTACTTCAGAAAACTCAATGCCAAACAGAACAGGATCCAGTACAAAACACCGTGAGACTCAATTGTGGAACGGTCTCTTTGTGGTCTTTTTGTGGAAGTTTCTTTGTGGTCTCTTTGTGTTGTGCTTTTGAGATTATGAATGTAACTAAAAATGCCTTGTAATTGTTTTCAGCTTGTGTAGCTATTTTAGCCTCAAATAGAAGCTCCTACATTATATTTATATAATATAAATATATTAATTATATTATATTATATTATATTATATTATATTATATTATATTATATTATATTATATTTAGCTCCCATACTAGTAAGGACAAGATCCAGGATGTTATTACCCTAGTGAGTACTATGACCAATTATTCCAGGGTGCTTATATTACCAAATTCCAAGAATCTCTGTGTATGTGCACTAGCGGGGATGTAGATTTCCCAGGCTATAGTTGGATAATGGTATTGGGTTTAATATTGAGTGATTCTAGCTCCTGTAGATAGGCATTGTGGCTTTCTTTTGGCATAGAATGAGTTCTATCACTAGCCAATACACAGTATGGGACCTTTCTGATGGTTGTTTGGATATGAAGAACCCTAGTGTATCCTGTTGCTTTACCAGGTTTGATGTGAGTGCCTTCTGAATATACACTGATACACCTCCACCTTTTTCCCCTCATGCACAGTAGCTGGTCTAAATGTGTGCAAGGCATTATCACCCTGCACATCTGGAGTACTCACCGCTGTTTTAAACCATATCTCAGTCACCACACAGACATCAATGTCTCCCAGGATGAGAAGGGCTTGTAGGGAGTGAAGTTTCTTGTTCAGGCTCCTAGCATTGATCAGTAGTAGCACCTTCATATTTTCATTTGCTTGTTTCATTATATTGGTAGAGTCAACAGGTTGACATTGCCTAAAAAAAAGGTATTATAGGAGTGGACAGTGTTTTTGCCAATAATCAAAACCACAGAGAGGACAGATGCAGGCCATCCCTGGTGAAGCACCATGGTCTGTCAATCATATCCTCCCATGCTGAAAAATATTGGACCCCCTTTGAAAGACACCAAAAACTAAGTCAATTATTTTAAATGATTAAATTTATTAAAAAAATATTTCCTTTCTTTAAATGCTCACCGTTAGGGCTGCCACCTTTTCAAATGCCCAAAGTGGGACAATTGTAGTATAAATATCAGATTTTGCAGGTCAAAACATACCCATGGCCAGTACAAAGGACAGAATATCACTTTTTTGCCTAAATAAAAGCTTATTCTTGTAGCATTTTAGATGTTTATTCTATTTCTGATAACATTTAGTTGTTTCAGATACAGAATAACTGTTTTATGCAACTATTGCATAAATATAGGAAATAATTTTGCCCTAAAATCTCAGGATATTGGCCATTTTTACAAGTTTTTTGCAGGACACAACTGCCCAAAGAGGGACTGTCCCTCATAAAGTGGGACAGGTGGTAACCCTACTCACTGTGAACCCTTGTGTTCCTACTTTATTCTTGATATTGTTAATTCTTTAGTGCAACATTGTTATATTAAAGTTCCATACTCCCAATGGTCCACAAATGCAGAGAATCTGAACCTGTGTGGAATGCTATTAGAAACATCCCTCCTGTCTGAGAACCTCTGTACTAGAGAATTACTTCTGAATATCTAGGGCTTTTGAGGTCTCTCTTCCTCAGGTAGTTTGTTCACACTGTGATCATCAACATCTGTGCTCTTTTGCATAACAAGTTGTAGTGGAATATGTTATCATCAGTTTCCTACAGTTTAAAAGCTGCAAATATTTTATTGAAAACATCCTCACAAGTCAAACCTTATTGCCAAAGCCCAGCATCTGATTATTAATTGAAATGTTCTGCTTCCTGGCTCATTTACACCTCCTCTATTATTTTCCAGTGCCCTTCACTGTTAAACCATGCCAAATAATTCCTTAATACCAGTGAATTGTATTAAACATGACAGCCTACAGATCTGTTAGCTTTTATTCCATTGCTAGGAGTTCTCTCTTTCTCTTTCTTTAAGCATAACCTTCATTTTCCCTTTTTAATATTTCAGCAGTCACTCTGAAGTGGATATCGGCGGCCTACTTATGTTTCTCATTCAACATGCAAATGTCTAAATATCTTGTATTCCTTAAATGTGACTCCTTTGAGACTAATGATTCATTTCTTTTCTTTATACATATTCATACAAGCTGTAATGCAGTTTTATAACATCTCTTGCTTGGTTTTTAGTCTGGGTAATTTACAAGACAATTAGTGACATACTTAAAAGGCTTGAGCTGTTGAACTGTAGTGGTGAAAAGAATTCTAACAATATCAGCTGAAATTGCTAGATGTTTAACTTTGGTTATGGAAACCTGTAATGAGCTTTACACACTGAATTTGCAACTGAAAATGGCTGCACATTTGCAAGGCAGTTTATGTACCATAGTGACTTAAATGGCTTAAATATAGTTTGAAATCTACATTATGTAGTAGTGCTAGGTAAACCCCAAAGGAGAAGCCTGAAAGCAGATTAATGATGTTTCCATGTACCGTAGATGTCTTATTAGTGTCATATAATTTAATCTCGCCATAGAAAAAGGGACATAATGATTGAAGCCAACCAGAACAGAGTATGAATAGGTTTTGCAATGCATTCAGTTCATATGGTATCATAAACATAACCTGTGCAGTAGCATATCCCCAAACATATGGTGACATTTCCTTGCACAATTCCCAGAGTAAAATCTGTGCCATAACCTAATTGAGGTTTCTCGGCCTTGGCAGTGCTCTGTCTGGCATATAGCTTTATGAAATTGCCCTGCACAGCTGTAACTGCTTTGCATTTTGCTCTTATCTGAATTCCAATATGACCTTTTAAGCAGAGAGCTGGAGATGTTGTGCCTTGCTATTTTTGCTTAATGATTGCTATGGTACACTGAGCCCACTAAGGGCTGACCAGCCTGTTGTCATGTCTGTGCCTGCATGATGCCATGGTCATTTAACAATGTGTTTTCAAATGTTTTGCATGTGGTCTTATTACTGATGCCTGTCTGCTGTGTTCCCAGTTCTAACAAATTTGCATATTAGCATGGTTCAGTTTAGAAATCAAAATCGCTTCATTTTTGCCAGAGATTGTACATGATAGACTTTAACTTGAAATCTGCACATGCATATTAACTGAGTCAGAGCCTGGCTTTCATCAGATGCATATACATTACTGTCTATGAGTTCATACCAGTAAACCTCTCTCTTTCTCATGAAGCTTTCTTTTTTATTATTTTGTTTTTAAATGATGAGGGACTAAAATGTCAGTATTTAACATTTTCTGTGGGTTGTAGATAAAATACATAAACTGTCAAACCATTGGTTTTATTGGGTTTGACTGTGTCATGTTTGACTTGTTTTGGACATTCTTAAATATTTCTCAGGGTCATTCCTGCACGCCCCCCTCTCACTGAGAAACCCTACATTTCCATTCCAGCAACCACAGATGAATCAGTTTAATAAATGTTTTTGAAATGTAATCAGCAAATGAGTGGGATACTAATTCTATATTTATTGCACTTTTAATTTTTTGTCAGATTAGAGCAATATATTGTCACACACTTCCTCTGATGAAAACAACATACATTCTTTTAATAGTTAATCATTTATTTTGTCTGTTTATCCATGTATCAGGCTAATGCAATAGGATTCAAGAAAACATGCATTAATTATTTTCCCTAAGTATCATGAACCCATTACTGGCAAAGGCAGGACAGAGAGAGAAAGATCATAAAGTACATCCCTCTTAGTAGGAAACATTACTGTAGTTTTTTTAACTTGTTTTTATATTTTTTGGAGAAAGATACTTTCTGTAGCAGTTCTGAAGCAAATTTCAACAGAACTGAAAAGAAGATACCAAACAATATTGAAGCCAGTACACACCCCTGCTTCACTCCACTGAGAATCTTGAAAGGTTCAGATTTGGATCCATTTTATTTATTATTTATTTAAATATTTATTTAATATTTGTTTACTGGGAACGTCCGACTGGACACAAGTCCTTTTTCAGCAGAGGCCGGGGGAGAAAATCTCCATGAGTAACAGTAAATTTTAATGTACAGAGCTTTTGATCAGTCTAGAAAGATGGCAGATACAAAGTTGTTGTTATTCCTGTGATAGTTTATGTTGTTAATGAAGGATAAAAGAGCAGTAGTGGTACTATGCGATGGGTGAAACCCATGCAGAGTGCTTGAGAGAAGGTTATTTGTTACTAAGAATTTCATGACCTGGAGATGAATACGCCTTTCGAGTAGCTTAGAAAGAGGTGAAAGAATAGCAATGGGATGATAGTTTGTCAGCTCTGTGGAAGGTCCCCCTTTATGAAGTGGAATCACATGGGAAATTTTCCACAGTTGAGGAATGTTATTTTCGAGTATGGATCTATTTGGGTTTGGGTTTGTGAAGGGACGATCTTGTCTCCTGAACCTGATTGACTTCTTTGAATCAGTGTCCAGAGCCATGGACAAGGGTAAGGTGGTCCACACAGCCTATCTAGACCTTGCCAAGGCCTTTGACACCATCCCCCACTCTGGAATCATAGATACACTTACTAAGTTGGGCATTAATCCCTATGTCACCCAATGGGTTGCTAAATGGCTTACTGATAGAACCCACACTGTAAAAGTAGCCAACTCCAAATCCAGCTCCAGACAAGTGACAAGTGGAGTACCTCAGGGTTCAGTCCTGGGGCCGCTCTTGTTTGGCATCTACTTCTCTGAAGTACAGGTCAACACTAAGGGACTCTGGCTAACAAAGTTTGCAGATGACTGCAAACTAGGAGCCATTATTGAATCCCCAAATGATGTGGATACTCTACAAAAGGGCCTTACAGAAACAGATGCTTGGTGCCAGAGCCATGGGCTCAAGCTCAATGCCAAGAAATGTATTGTTATCCCCTTTGGGAAAAAACATGTATCCATGAATTACCATATAGGTGGCAGTACACTAAACACAGAAAGTGTGATAAGAGACTTAGGGACACAGGTGGACAGTGGTCTCACCTTCGATAACCACATCGCCACAACAGTCAGGAAATCCTTCTATGTGGCACACCTCATCACAAAGGGCTTTTCATCCAGAAAAAAGGAGGTCATTGTCCCACTGTACTCATCCCTCATTAGACCCATTATAGAATACAATGCCCCATTTGGTATGTACCTCTCAAGACATCTGCAACAACTGGAAAGGCCTCAGAAATACCTCACTAAAAGAATCACTGGCCTAAAACAGATGCCCTACGCTGACTGCCTTAAAAAACTCCAGCTATACTCTGTCGCATATCGTCTACTCAGAGGCGATCTCTGCTTAACATACAAGGCCATGTCAAACCCAGAGCTGTTGGACATGCTACACTTAAAGAAATCCCAATCCCTCAGAGCTACACGCTCCAGGGATCTAAACCTTGTCATCACAATAAACAAAACATGCTGGAGGGATAGGTTCCTGACCCAGAGACTCCCCAGACTCTGGAATAGATTGCCCATACATGTCAAGCAGAGTGCCTCTTTGGACCTCTTCAAGAGGAACCTTGACGATTGGATGGGAGAAAGGAAATTCACCCCAGGGATCACGTCAGCCGCCCTGCTAGACAGGGGTCCAGGAAAGTAAATAATGTGGGAAGAAATAGCCAGGGAATTGTTATGGCTAGGCTTATATAGGCCCTAGGGCTGATAGCCTAGTACCAACCTATGAACCTATGAACCTATTTGTAAGGATTGATACTGGGAAGCCTATAGATTTAGCTGCAATTTTGAGGTATTCACTATATAAGTTATCTAAGGCAAGTGTAGTAGGTTTTATTTACTGGAGCAGTTTTTTTATAGTGGCTGTAGGAACTGGGGAGAAAGAGAATGAGGCATTGCTGGTTGTAGACTTGCTGGTTTGGTATCAGGAGTAGGGGTTTGCTGCTTTGAAAGGGCAATTATAGGTTCAGTAAAATGTTTGTTAAAAATGGTAGCTATGCTATCAGAATTGTTGCGGATGTTTGGGGTTGGTGTAGTAGATTTTCCTGGGTGAAGGACTGAGTTATAGCAGGCCAGAGTTTTTGAGGGTTTTTTCATATGTGTTTTGAATGTTATGATAGAAATTTATTTTATCCTGTTTTGTT
Organism: Protopterus annectens; assembly: GCF_019279795.1. Taxonomy (NCBI): domain Eukaryota; kingdom Metazoa; phylum Chordata; order Ceratodontiformes; family Protopteridae; genus Protopterus; species Protopterus annectens. The sequence goes on from NC_056749.1 coordinate 728,581,234, forward strand.
TTGTTTTTTTTGGCTTATTTCTAAGTTCCTGATACTGTTGTTTAGAAACTACTATCTTAGTCTTACACTGTAATTCCCGGACTTTATCATTAGGTTTCAGAAGGGTTTCTTCTTGGCCAGGGGGGCATAGTTTGATTTTACTCTGATGGTTCTAACAGGGGCATGTGCATTTAATGGGTTTACTTCGTTTGTACAAAGTTTCAGTACTTCAAAACCTACTTGGTTGAGACCAGTTGTTTGAAGTACCAAAACTTTGAAAACGAAGTACGGAGATCACAATACAGCACGGAATGGTAATGTTCCCTTTTCCTCACTGTAGTGTGATCTCAGAGTTGGTATATTTAAGTAGGTGTGTGTGAGTGCACAGCCCCCCACATGTTTTCTGTGTTTTCGGTGACTAGGCTTTAGTGAAAGTGCACTTTTGTTGAAATGCACTTTCGCTGAAGTGGGCATCTACTTTGTTTGATATAACATATTTTTGAACAAACAAAGTAGATCTGCATTTAATATATCTAAAAGGGATTTATTTCACTGCATCATCTAGGTCAAGGTATTTGAGTGGAGTCCAATTGCACCTTAGTCGGTCAGCTAGGATGTCAAAATTAAAGTTATGTTTTTTTTCTAGGTTGTTTAAACATAGTGGGTTTTGGTGGAAATATGTATTGTCGTATAAGAAATGTGGGTAGGTGGTCGCTCAGACCATCAGGAAAGCAACCTGATTTGAATGAGTGAGAGGAGTTATTTAGTAATTTCCAATCCAAGGTTTATTGTTACCAAAATGCATGATGGTTCCCTTCATGCCTTCATGGAAGGCCCTGATAATGCCAAGCAGTGTTGGAGGACAGCCAATCTTTGCCAAATTACAAACAGACCTTTCCTACTGACAAAGCTGAATGCCTTGGTCAGATCAATGAAGGCAATATACAAAAGTTTGTTTGCTCTCTGCACTTTTGTTTTAGTTGCCTAACAAAGAAAAACTGCAGTTGTGTATAATCTTACCATAAAAGTAGATGTCCTTCTCTTCACTGTTGCAGTATTCTTCATAGAAGGAATGTCATTCCCAGGGTAGCCCATCTCTTGGCCGGTATGAAAAAGCCTAAAAAAAATCTTGTATGCACCATTCATCACATTTATGCTCCCTGCACAGAACGTAGGGGATAAAAGGAGGATATGGATGCAACTACCTAGAACTGAATTGCCCCAGGAGAGAACAGTCATCATAGGACAAAAAAGTCCATGCACATCTAGAAGGAAAAAATGCAGAACAAACAATAGGGAGTTGGTGGGAGGAAGTGAATACTGCAATAGTTAAGAGAAGGGCATCTACTGTTTTGGTAAGATTTTACACAACTGTACTGTTTCCTTCTATATCACTGTTGCAGTATTCATTACAAAAGGGAGAGTAAAAAAGTTCAAGAAACAGAACGGGAGGTGGAAGGCTGAGAAGAGCCCTCAACAAACCCACATAAAATGGTTTTATCAAAACCTGCTCTGGACCTAGAAACCATATCCAACTTATAATGCTTAGTAAAGGTAGGCACTGAAGAACAAGTAACAGCTTCAAGGATGGAATTGGTGTCCAACCCCTTGAAGAAGGCAGCAGAAAAGGTAACAGCTGTAGTGGAATGAGCTCTAAGAGAAGCGGACAGAGATTTGTCATGAAAAGGATAACAAAATGAAATGGCCTTAGATATCAAGGAGGAGATAGTTTGTCAGAAACAGCCAAACCCAAAGACCTGGGCTGAAAGGAAACAAAAAGCTGATATGACTTATGCATAGTCTTAGTTTTATCCAAATAGTACCTGAGCTGTCTGTGCAAATCTAAGTTATGCAGGAACCTCTCACTAGCAGACTGAGGAGAAGGGAAAAAGCAAAGGAGTTGTACTGACTGATTCAAGGACAACTCATTTACTTCCTTGGGCATAAGAGAAGAATTAGTATGAAGGGGCACTCTGTCCCTGTGAAAAACCAAAAAAATGAGGAATGTCCATAAGGGCCTGGTGCTCATAAACCCTCGGAGCAGAAGGAAGAGCCAGCAACAAGCAGTCTTCTAGGTACAATGTTGCAAAGAAGCTGAATCTGCAGGCTCAAAATGAGCCAGAGACAATTTTTTCAAAACAAAATTAAGGTCCCAAGGAGGAAGAATAGGTTTTCTTGGAGGCCTAATATGCAGAATGCCTTTAAGAAATTGCTTGACCTTGAAATGAGAAGTCAAAGGAGGATTCACGGCAGACAAGCAGACATGGCTGACAAATAGGCTTCACAGAAGAATAGGCCAAGCCAGACTGGAGCAACTCACACAAATAAGAGAGGACCACATGGGACCCCCACTGAAAAAGGATCCTGGTTACGAGAATGTCACCACATGAAAATCTTTTCTATTTAGACATACAAGATTTTCTGGTTGAGGGTTTTCTTGCCTCCTGTCAAACCCTGAGCATGTCCTCAGAAAAGAGGTGCCTGAAAGGGATCAAAATACTATTACCCACAATGTCAGTTGCAGAGTGGACAAGTGGGCAAGTTGGAATGGATGAAGGACCCCTTGTCCTGTGTGAGGAGATCCATCTGGTGACGTAACTTGTGATGATTGCCCCTGGCCTAATGCATTATGAGGGAAAATCAGTGCTGTCTTTCCCAAAAGGGATTCACTAGCAGGATTTTTGGGGAGTCCAGCTGAATCTTCTATTGGACTCCTGGAAGTAGAGGAATAGGAGGGAAAGCATAAAGAAACAACTCCTTCCAAGGAAAGGAAAGGCATCCATCTTCCATGCCAGATGGCATACATTGGAACAGAAAAGAGGAAGCTGCCTGTTCAGACGAGAGGCAAAAATATCTACCTGAGGAATACCGCACCAATGGACAATGTCCAGAATACCATCTCTGTGAAGCATCCATTCATGAATCTGTGTTTTGGATCTGCTCAGAGTGTCTGCCACTAAATTGTGCTCTGAAGGAACGTACACTGCCTGAAAAGTTAACTGATAAGTGAGAAACACTTCCCAAGCTTGAAGTATCGTCCTGCAGAGTAGGTAAGATTTTGTGCCCCCCCCTGCTTATTAACATACCACATCACTGTAGTGTTGTCTGCGTACACCTTCAAGTGGCCTAGACAGCATGGGGTGAAAAGCCTGAAGGGCCAGAATTAGAGCTCTCATCTTTTTGCTGTTGATATGATCTAATTCTGATGGGGGGGGGGGGCAAAGAACCTGAACTTTCATGTGACCAAGAGAAATCCCCCACTCCATGTCTGAAGCATTAGTGAACTGCTCTTGAGAAGGGACTGGAGGCTGAAGGCCTTGGGTTGAGAGACAATTGTTGAATCCATCACTCAAATTCCTTCTTGAGAGAGAGAAGGAGTGGTACACTGAAACTCAGAGGATAACAATGCTCAAGCCAAATTGACTTCAGGTATCACTGAAGCTTCTGTGCATGCAGTCTGGCAAATTGGAAGCATTGGAATGGAAGAGACCATGAATCCCAGGGCCCAAAAAACTCCCTGGCTGGTATGGCAGAGAGAGGAAGAAGAGAACTGCTGTCAGTGACAATTCCTTTGGAGGTGGAAGAGAGGTTAACATTGGCACCCTCTGAATCCTGCTTCCCAGATACACATGATCTTCAGAAGGAGTCAGGATCGACTTTAGGAAGTTGATAGTAAACATCAGACTTTGAAGAAGAGAGATGGTGAACTGCAGATCCTTTAACAATTGACTGGGAGAAGGTGCCTGAAGCAACAGGTTATCTAGATAAGGAAAAATCTGAATGACTTAGAGCCTGCAGAAGGCAATCAGAGGAGCTGGGTATTTTGAGAATCGACAGAACAACAAACGGAAGGGTAGAGCAAAGGGACGAAACAGAAGATTTTGAGTCATGGACTACTTCTAATGCATTTGTTTTTCATTCCAGGTTGGGACTTTCTGTTATTGAAAATAATGTTACTGATTTACATATTGTGAATTTAAGTGATTTAAATGTTACATCTGAAATGCGACAAGTGCTGCTTAAAGGTAGCAAATTTGTTCCTACTAAGATTCCAGCACTTTCTGATATAATGCTTGATATTAAACGGTTCTGTCGTAAACTACATTTAAAAGTGTTTTTTAGTTTACAGAATGACCTGAGACGTACCTCCCTGGACTACATGAAAAGAGACATAGAGGAGCTCTCTGAGCATGTAGCCCAGGCCGGTATGACCCTGACCTTGAGTAGCATCTTACCCTCACCAAGAATGATGCCACAATATGAAGACAAGATGATCAATTTCAACAATTGGCTTAAGTATTGGTGTCATTCAAAGGGGATCCAATGCTTGTCAGCCTGGGATGACATGCTCGACAAGCCACAATGCTTCTCTAGGGACGGCTTGCACCTGTCACCCCTGGGCTTTTGGATATTGGCAAAGGCTCTTGCTTCCCCCATAGTGCCTTTTTTAGGCAAGGCTCAAAAGACAAACCCACCTCCATAGGTATCACAAGGGATAAGAAACTAAGAGTAATGCTACTCAACGCCAGAAGTCTAAACCTCAAGATGCACGCACTCAAAACTCTCCTTAGCATGGAGAACATCGATATCTGTGCAGTAACAGAAACCTGGTTCAAGGCTCCCAAGAGCACCCCAGCACTACCAGTTTATACCTCATACCATGCTTTTCGGCCCCAAAACATGGACCGAACCACAAAAGGAGGGGGAGTATCAATATTTGTCAAAGATACCCACACCTCCAGGTTGGTGGCACAGCACGAAGCATCAGAGACTATCCTTGTGCAACTAACAGTGGGTAAAACTGCCTTCCAGTTTATAGCCTGCTACAGACCACCCTCCCAAACCCAGGAACCCCACTCGGCCTTCCTGAGAACACTGGAAAATATGAAGGTCTCTCCAAACACCATTATATTGGGCGACTTCAACTACCCAAACATAGACTGGGAGCATTACTCTAGCTCCAACACCCTAGCCCAAAGGTTCCTAGAATTTATAAACTAAAATGCTATGGAACAACTTGTTACCACTCCCACAAGAGGGGAAAACATACTGGACCTGATCATCACCAACATGGGGACTCTATGCTCCAGACCAGAAGTGTATCCCTCACTGGTAAGATCAGACCATAAACTAATCTCACTGGATTTTCACATCCCGACCCCACTCCCTGCCCAGAAAACCACAGTGAAAAACTTCTCTAAAGCAAATTTCACACTCCTCAAAACCGAGGTGGAATCCTTCAAAGCTCCCGAGCCTGTGGAAAATATGGCCCAGAATGCAGAATCCTTTATAAATGCATTCTATGAACACCTTCAGGAATGCATGGATCATGCAATCCCAAATAAAACCAAGACCCAATCCTCCAAAGGCAGACGTCCTGTCTGGTGGACCCCAGCCATAAACAAACTATACAATAGAAGGAGGAAGCTACTACATGATAGAGCAAAATCCCAAAAAGGGAAGGCATCTCTGATCAGTATTAGCAAAAAACTACGGGCACTCATAAAATCGTCTAAGGCCAGCTTCGAGAGAAAAATTGCACAGGACACTAAGGATAATCACAAGGCTTTCTTTAGTTATGTTAGGAGCCTGGGTGGGAATTCCCAGATATGCTCAGAATTACTCCAAAATGACAAAAAATACATAGAACCCACAGATATTGCCAACATCCTAGCTGACAGGTTCAGTGCAAACTCCCCCCCCCCACCAAAAGGGCAAATATCTGTCCCAGCAGAGTGCTGCCCCCCTGACATCTCAGATGCTCAGGTAAGAGCCGCCCTCTCCAAAGCAAAAAACACAGCATCAGTGGGACCAGACGGTGTCCCGGGCTGCGTCCTACATGAACTCCAAGAAGAGCTAAACCCAAACATAAAACTACGGTTCAATCTCAGCCTTACTACAGGATATGTACCCAAAGAGTGGCGTACAGCAACAGTGGTCCCTCTCCACAAAGGAGGTGCCTCAACGGATCCTGGAAACTATCGCCCCATAAGTCTGACTAGCTTGGTCTGCAAAGCTATGGAAAGGATCATCATGGACCTCATAAATAAAGATATTGGGGACCTACAGACACTGGATCCTACCCAGTTCGGCTTTGTTAAGGGCAGATCCTGCCTCTTAAACTTGGTCGATTTCTTTGAAACAGTCACCAAGGCCATTGACGAGGGGAAGGTGGTCCACACAGCCTACCTGGACCTCGCAAAAGCCTTTGATACAATACCCCACTAGGGCATTATAGATAAGCTCACCAGCTTAAATATAAACCCCTATGTCACTAGATGGGTTGCAAACTGGCTCAAGGACAGAACCCACATGGTTAGAATTGCTGGAGCCATGTCAGACTACAAACCAGTTACAAGTGGCATCCCACAAGGCTCAGTCCTGGGACCTCTCTTGTTCGGTATATATTTCTCGGAGGTACAGGCCAACATGGAAGGACTGTGGCTGACCTAGTTCCCAGATGACTGCAAACTGGGTGCCATAATCGACTCTCCAGCCGACACAAGCTTCATCCAAAAGGGCCTCATAGAAACAGACAACTGGTGCCAGAGCCATGGCCTCAAGCTAAACGCCAAAAAGTGTATAGTCATCCCCTTTGGCAAAAACAAAGTGCCCACAAATTACCACATAGGTGGTAATCCATTAAGTACAGAAGAAGTAATTAGGGACCTGGGGACCCAAGTTGATAGCAATCTCTCATTTGACAACCACGTGGCCAAAGTGGTTAGAAAAACATTTTATATAGCCCACCTAATCATGAAGGGATTCACATCTAGATCAGGGGAGGTCATCGTGCCTCTTTACTCATCCCTCATCAGGCCCATAATTGAGTACAATGCCCCTTTTGGGATGTACCCTACCAGACACCTGCAGCAACTGGAAAGACCCCAAAAGTACCTCACCAAGAGGATCAAAGGGCACAAACAGATGCCATCTGGAGATTGCATATACCAGGGATTACTACTTAGCCACCACCACTGCTTGACAGGCACACAAAACGATAGGCATTTTTTTTCAACCAAAAAAAGGGGTGGAAAGCCACATAACTATGCTGGGCTTATAAATATAAATGCCCTTGGGCAGATAGCCTAGTATGAACCTATGAACCTATGAACCTATATGCTGCCCGGTTAAAGAAACTCCAGCTCTACTCAGTGGCATACTGCCTGCTCAGAGGTGATCTGTGCCTGACGTATAAAGGCATGTCCAACCCGGAATTAATGGACATGCTCCACCTCAGAAAATCCAAATCCCATCGAGCTACGCACTCGAGAGACTTGAACCTCAGCACTGAAATAAATAGGACACGCTGGAGGGATGGATTCATAACCCAGAGGCTCCCTTCACTCTGGAATAAAATCCCAGTCCAGGTTAGGCAGAGTCCCTCATTGACTTTCTTCAAGAGGAGTCTTGATGAGTGGATGGGAGATCGTAGGTTTACCCCGGGTATCACTTCTGTGTCACTGTTAGACAGAGGCACAGTATACTAACCTCGAAAAAGGGCATAGCAAAATTAATTTAAAATGGGTGGCGAAAGCCAAACACACTCTGGCTAGGCTTATAAATGCCCTAGGGCAGATAGCCTAGTATGAACCTATGAACCTAAGAATGTCCTGAATAGAGTGGCATTGGATGTGAACAATATTAGTGTTAGTAGTAATTCTGTAGATGACTTTCTTCTGGATCTCTCAATTTATGAATATGAATATGATGTTGAAAATTTTGATTGTGAATCTGCGAATGTTGATTCTTCTTCCCCTGATACTGCTTTATTAGATTCTGATACAGGTCGCTTTTTTACTGGTTATGGCAGACTTGCTGTGCCTGTGTTTTCTGGAATGAGTTCTTTTTACCCACCTAAGAAGTCTTTGACTTTGAATATTTTTGAAAACGCATTAATTAGGAAAATAGAGGCTGAATATGTGAAATTTATGAAGTTGTATGAAAGGTTTAATTTAACAAAATCTGAATGGATGGCTATTAGAGATATGAGAAGGGAAAGTGATAAATATGTGTTCTGTCAAGCTGACAAAGGGGGCAACTGGGTAGTAATGAGTAAAACGCATTATTTAAAAATGGTTTTTGACCTGTTGTCTGATGAACATGTATATATGGAGTTGTTTCACAATCCAGTCACTGAATTTAATACAGCCCTTCTTGAACTATTAGAAAGGGGAGAAAGACTTGGTTTCCTTACTCAGAAAGATGTGAGGAATTTGTATATTTCTGCCCCGAGAGATCCATTTTTTTATGCACTTCCCAAGATTCACAAAAATTTTTTAGACCCTCCAGGTCGTCCTATTGTTTTCAGTTGTGGATGTTTTTTAGAAAATGTTGGGATTTTGTTGGATAGCCTCTTGAAGAAGGAGCTGGTTAATGTGAGTTCACATATTCGAAATACTAATGACTTTTGTAGGTTGGTTAAAAATTTACAATGGGAGAAAGGGTACTATTGGGCCACAGTTGATGTTAAGTCACTTTATACAAGTATTAAGACGTCCTGTGGCTTGGAAGCTATTAGCAAAATTTTAGGTGACGTAACACGTTCTTCTTTCATTATTCTGCTATTGGAGTTTGCTCTTACCCATAATTATTTTGTATGTGAGAAGAAATTATTTTTACAGAAAGAAGGCACAGCAATGGGGGTCAATTTTGCTCCAACCTATGCTATTCTGTTTATGTCCTATTTTGAGACCTCTTTTATGTATACTCTAAAATTTTTTCGTAAGTCAGTCATTCTTTACCGGAGATATTTAGATGACTTGATTTTTATATGTAGGGGTAACACATTTGAATTTGGTACATTTATTGACTTATTAAATAATAATAAGTTTGGTTTGCAATTTACCTATGATGTGAATTCTAGTGTTATACATTTCTTAGACATTGAGTTGTATTTGGACTTTCAGAATAGGGTTCAGTTTAGACCTTTTAAGAAAGAAACAGCGACCAATAATTTTCTGCATGCCAGCAGTGCACATCCAACTCACTTAATAGAGGCTCTCCCTTACGGTGAGTTTAAACGTACTCTTGAACATACATCCGAAAATGATTATTTGAGACAGGAATTTAATGAAGTTAAGGCTAGGCTCTTGGTTAGGGGATATTCTGAAAATTTGATTACTAAAAGTGAAAATAAGGTGTTGAATAATAGTTACGAAGCTAGGAGTGAGTATACTCAGTGTTATAGCAGATGCACTTCCGTTAAGTATGGTAATAGTGCTGATCAGAAAATATTTTTTGTAACAAAGTTTTCCTCCTTTTCACATATGTTAAAAAATGTTGTGGATAATTTATGGCCTATTGTGTGCTTCATTGTTGAAGTAGGCCATTTATTTCCAAAGAGGGTTACTTTCTCTTATGGTAGATACCCTAATCTTAGAGAATTGCTGAGCTTGAAGTATAATATTGGATCTATGACTAAAAATGTTGGGATGTTTAAGTGTGGTAAATGTAAGGTTTGTTCAAGGGTAAAAAACTTATCAGGTGAGCTTATTAATGGTGTTAAATATGTAGCTACTGACAGATTTGATTGTCTGTCTTGTGGAGTAGTTTATATTGTGGGTTGTGGATGTATGCCTTGCAAATGGTATATTGGTCAAACGAAATGCCAAATTAAAATACGTATTTTAGAGCATATTGGGGATGTGAGGAATTGCAGGTTGGGTAGTCCAATTTCTGAGCACTTTAACACTATTCATAATGGAGTTAGTGAATCTCTTTTCTTTTGTGTTTTAGCCAAACCCGATGGTAAGAGCTTTGGGAATTTTTCTCAGAGGCTTCTTAGTTTAGAAAGTAGGTTTATACTGAATTTCGGCACACTTGCACCTAGGGATTTAAATTTGGAAATGCATCTCACTTTATAATGTGTTATTTTGGAAATGTCATGTTGCTTTAAATTTGTAATTTTTTAATTGATTATTTAATTGCTGTTGCTATAAAATATGCTGCTTGTTGTCATAAATTTATTCCTGTGAAGGCTTGTGTTGCCGAGGTACCAGAAGACATTAAAGTTTGCAGCTTCCTGGCTCCTTCGTGTGGTTGTTTTTTCTCCTTTTATGGGTTTTGTATATTTTGAGAATATACTTGAGACAGTAGAGGGCCAAAGGGCAAAGCAGAGAACTGAAAATGAGAGGAAGACACTGAAAAATGTAAAAACTTCCTAAAGAGAGGTTGAATAAGGATATGAAGGTAATTATCTTTCAGATCCAAGGACACCAGAAAAGCCTGAGGTAATAAAAGAGGGAACAGGGCTTGAAGAGTAAGCATCTGAAAAGAAGGGATCTCAAGAAAGGTGTTGAGCCACGAGAGATCCAAAATAGGTTTCCAAATGCCCTCCTTTTGAGGAATCAGAAACATACTGGAATAAAAAACCCTTTCCACTTGGAAAGGGGGGACAGGTTGAATGATTCCTTGTTTCAGCAGGGACCTCAGAACCTCTGAGAAATTAGTAAGTTTCTCTATTGGAGGTTGAAGAATCCCTGAAAAAGGAGGGAGAGATTTCCGTACTATGAAGTAACCCTGATGGATGATAGAAAAAACAAGAATCTGAAGTGAAAATATGCCAATTTGGAAGACAAAGGAAGAGCTGAAGGAACAAAGGAACCTGGTATAAAAGAAGGGTGGGGGATGAATTGTCAAAGAGAAACAGGCTTATCAGATAAAGGATGCTTTTGGGGCACAGAAATCTTAAAATCCTTAGCAGAATGGCCCAGACACCTACTCTTCCTGCCCTTAGAGGCCTAGCGGGGTTGCCTGTAAACAAAAGCAGACCTAAAAGGATAATTCCTCTGGAACTCAGGAATAGGAAAGACAAAAATATGTTTAAGATCTCGCAAGGCTTTCCTTTTCTCTTGAGCAAACTTAAACATGTCAGCAGTCCCCCCAAAAATGTGTATTATCCAAAGGAGCATCCAACAACTTGACCTTAATGTCCTTGGGTAGAGACTGGAGATGAAGCCAAGAATAATGCCTCGTGACAGACATAAAAGCCACAACCCTAGAAGAGATGTTAGCAGTATCATAGCTACACTGAATAGAGAAGCAGAACCTAAAAAAGATAAGACAGAGGATTTGCCTTCAGAATCAGGGAGGGCAGAGATAACCTGACAAGCCTGAGCAATCAAGGCCAGAGCATACCTGGTCATGTTGGTCTGGTAATTACTAGTTCTAAAGGTCAAAGTAGAATCAGTGTAAACTTTTTTGCCATTCCTCTCCATTGCCCTACTATCCTTATCAGAAGGCAAACGTTTGGAAGAGACCAAAAGTTTAAAAGGTTTATCAGAAGAGACTGACACAAAAGCAGGATCAGCAGAAGGACATTTAAATAAAAATTGACAATCCTATAAATCTTCTAGAACCTATCAGGTCTCTTAAGAGTAGGATGCTGAGAATCAAGAGACTTGGAAGCAGCAATGAAAGTATCTGCCAAGGCAGCCAACACAGGAGGAATTGCCGATGGCATAGGAGTATCTCTCTGAAGCAACTCATAATATCATCTCTGAATACCAGACACTTGAGAAGAATCCCATTTAAAGAATTCCATCACCCCATCGATTATGTACACAAAGGACAATTCCTCGAAAGTAGACTCAGGGCTAACAGACTCCTTTTCATCAGAACCTAAGCCAAAGGTGAAGGCATCTATGAAGTTCATAGGTAGGTTCATAGGTAGGTACTAGGCTATCAGCCCAAGGGCCTATGTAAGCCTAGCCAACAAGGTTCCCTGGCTTACGCCACCCAAGAAAGTTATTTTCCTGTGCCACTGTCGAGCAGAGACATATAAGTGATCCCCAGGGTGTATTTCCTATAGGTTCATAGATAGGTACTAGGCTATCAGCCCAAGTATAGGCCAAAGACCCTCACCAGACACTGAATACTCATCTGAGGAATCTGGTTCCCTAAGCTAATTAGAAGGGGTAGAGGTCCAAAGAGGAGCTGGTACTGAAACTCCTTGAAGAGGTTTTAGGACGATTTCAGCAGAAATCAAGCCCTGAGTAAACTCTTTCTGTTCCCTTTGAGGATCCATAGGAGGGCCCAAAACATGCTTCATTTTTTGTATTTTCTTAGAAGGAACACCAGCCCTAGCAAATACTGGAGGTTCTGACCCTTGGGGAGACTTGATAAGAGAACCTGGAACTTCCTCCCTGACCAATATCTGCAGAATCCCTCTAGAACCCTCTGAGATAATCAGCCACAGCTCTGACATGTATGGGTGCATGTCTGCACGGGAAGTTCTCTGGTTTGATTCTCAGCTGGGGTGCTTTCTGTGCAGAGTCTGCATGTCCTCCCTGTGGTCGCATGGGTTTCCTCCAGGTGCTCCGGTTTCCTCCCACATCCCAAAGACTTGCAGTAGGTGGGTTGGACACTCTAAATTGGTCCTAGGCGTGAGTGTGTGTGTGCCTTCTGTGGAAGGTTGGGCACTGGGCTGGCAGCTCAATACCATAAAACTCCACTGCCAATCACGAGCGGACAGATGATCCACTGTGGTGACCCCTAACCAAGAAAAGCCAAAAGAAGAAGAATCCTTTGTTTAGTAAAATAAAGTATTTTAAATGTTGTATGCCTTATGTGTGTCCTTTCTTTTCAGAAGATTTTATCTCTCTGTGTTCTGTTGTATTTTATATATCACTGCATGCTTCACAGTTCATGTCATGATGCGTTTTTCACCATATCATAACCTTGTTATGTGGATGAGTTCTTAGCAAAAGGCTTTAAAAACCTTGTGACATTATTGGAGGTGTAAGGTGGTGATGTATCCATAGTATTTAACCAATGGGGTGATGCTCGTGTGCTGTGGTATACCCATTAAAGTCCATGAGCAAACCTTCACATACTTATCACACTAATGTCACAAAGGTAAATTTCACTGAACATTTGTTGATGTCTTTATATGGAAGACAGTATTTATGAAGGTGTTTACTTAAATAAGCGGCTGCATATAATTGGAAGATTTTACTTTAGTGTTTTATCCTCACTTCATATACATAATATAAAGCTAGAGGTACATAGTAATGCACCAGACAGTGCTGCATTAGCTTTGTGATATACTTTTATTACTTAGCTGACTGCTTTTCTGATACAGCATTGAAATCTTTTTGCTTTACAGTTGCACTTGTTTAAATTATCTGTTGCTATTGCTGACCGGTTACTCCACTAGATTCATTTTATTGCTGTAACTTGATAGGTACAGTACAAAATTAAAAAAAAAATGAGAAACTAGTGGTCTTGTGTGTTCCCTGTGTGCTCTTAAGAGAAATTGTACTGGATGTGGATCTGGAAATACTAAGTGTATCCATTTGTATTCCAAGTGCACGTCCCTCTCCAGTGTCAGGGGTTCAGATTCAGGTTCCCTGATTATTGACCCAGCATTGTGCTATAGAATGTAAAATAAAAGTTTTAAATGAAATCCAAATAATCAATGTAGAAATAAAACAGTATGCACATTACAGTGTTTATGGTAAATGGGGTGAAATAGCCAAGTAATGGGACATTGGAATGGCTGCAGGCATAGGGGGACTCTGGGGCCATATTTTGTTTGTCCGTTCTTCAGTTTGCATTTGAAAGTTGATATCTTACAGTTCCATTGGAATGGGTGGGGTTACATAATTATGTATGCAAATTTTATGTTAATCAGCATACAGATTTGTGCCTATTTTCATGGGCCTTTGTCCAAATTTTTGATGTTTCCAGGTTGAGAGGTATGGGCTAAATACTGAAAGACCTCCTTTTTGGAGAGCTGGAGACTGGAAAATAGCCAAAGGGGTAACCCACATTGTGTTACAAGGGCATATGCAAGCATGACCTCAATGATCTATCCATCAGTATGAACATGTGGCATTTTACTCATCTCAGACAAGTATGCCTGGAAATGGGAAATGAAAGAAGCTCTCGCTATCTATGAAACCACCTTGGCAAGGATAGCAGAGGACAAGAAAACCCTGAGGAAGATCTGTGCCTTTGACACCAGACCAAATCTGCCTGTTGCTGCTCAAAATGTGGAAAAGACTGCCAATCCCAGATTGGATTGCACAGCCACAGAAGATGCTGCTTGATTCAGTCCAACAGGGGTACAAGCCCATGATCCTTTGTGATTGAAGGATGCCCACCATTTATGATTCATTGGCCAGGTGAGTTCCACTATTTCTACAGCCTATCTCTAACAGAGGCCTGAGGTGGTATTCATACTTACTAGGGAACGCTTGTCTTGGGCAACAGAGAATCTCTCTTACTCATTACCTATTACATTGTAGTGAGGTTGTGCAACAAGGCACTGGGCAGTATAACTGTGGGGGAGCTGGCTGTAACAGCAGAGGAATCAGTATAAATCCCACTGGGTGTTTGAAAATGTAACAGTTATTGTTAATGAATAGTCTCCCCTGTGAAAAGAGATAGTGAGCACTTGTGGGAAAAAAAAAACATTGTGGAACATATTGAAAAAAAAGAAATTGACCTGACCTAGCTTTCTGAATCACTGCACTACTTTACTCATTAGCAAACTAAGATAAGTGATTTGATGGAGTAATGGAGTTTTATGGCTGAAGCAGAAGAGTGGTTATCATGAGCACAGAAAAAATGAATGTTTTAAACTACAACAACCAATGAGATTTGTGGAACTGGTTTGGAGAAGTGGGATTGCAATCAAAATGCAGAACACAGGCTTCAGTAACTGTGTTTGCTCATTGTTTGCTACAGTTCTGATTTTTTAAGAGAGGGAGCTACATGGGCAGATATAAATTCTGGACTAAAGTCATACATCAGCTGGAGCAAGCGATTCCACATTAGGAGCTATTATTCATTTTTCTTCTGAATTAATCTATGATATTAGCTTCAAATAAGAAAAATGCTTTACAAACTATGTTGTTTAATTTTGAGACAAGGCAAAAAGTTGTATGTTGGACTAACTCCAGAGTTTATAAGTTGTATTTAAATCAGTGTGGAAAGGTGCAATGTTAGGCCAAAATGCCCTTTCTAACAGGAGATATCAGTATGTTATGAACCATCTTAACACTGATCAGTTTTGCATCTGCTATAAAAAATAAAGGCTGCACTTGGCATGTGAAATGAGGACTGAGAAGGAATGGTGGAATTGAATGTTGTTGAAGGATGTTTAAAGCATGTTGAAAACAAATATTTGTAGGTTTAATTCACTGGGTGGTGAGGTATGCAAGCTTACCAAAACAAAGTTGTTTATTTTTTGTCTGGGGAAGTGGGACATAAGTAGTTTGTTTAGAGTGTGTGTAGATGGGGTATAATAAAGACTGTCTAAAGAAATGTATGAAGTATAGAAGTATAGATATTTTTGGGTGGATTACTGGTGTCTAAGCTGTTAGCTATGTCTGAAGAAGGTGTTATTATAAATGATAAGTCATTGATGGCTGTTATGCAGATGTCTGATTAAGAAGAAACATATTAGGAGAGTTCTCAACAAAATGGTGAGGTCAGTTCTGGAGGATAAGAATTTGTACGCAATACTATCAGTGTCAGAATGAGAAGTTCTGGAACCTACTATCAAGAACATGTTATCAAAAATTAAGAGAAGAAGAAGCTTGAGTGGGAAAAATGAAACACAAATCTTAGAAGTGTCCCTTTAAATGACAATACCTTAATCCATCTCAGTGGTGCAGATGCATGAAACAAAAGACTAATACCCAGGTGTCCAGTGTTCAGTTAGCAGCTCTGGTAACAGAAGAGAAGGGCAGGGATGAGACAGGAGTGAAATGGCAGAGGGGAATGCTGTCATGGAAATGGGGGGCAGGGCATACCATTGCACAGCTGTCTGCTGGTAGCCTTACCAACAGTGCAGGGCTGTAGGGAAAAACAAGAAAAAACATGAACCACCCAAATGTAGTTTGGTCTTAATTATAACATGCCCATCTTCTGGTGGGAGATGTATTCACTTCCAATGATGCATCAGCTAAATGTGCCTGTTTGGTTGATGCATTATTAGTTGTGCTATTATCAGACAATCTACTGTGGGATTTTTTTATAATTTTCTTTGTACTCTTATACTCCAATCTAATATTTAAAATTAATAATCTATAACCCACCAGAGATGCCAAGTTGGAATAAATAATTTGTACATTGATATGTTTTATACTCTTGACTTTTGCTGTTTCAACTTCTAAATCATTTATCACTGAGGGTGTTAGAGTGGGGTTCCTATTAGAATGCCGAAAGCTTAAAACAGCGAACGACCTGAAGGTCGAAAATGCAGGATCTCAATCTGCTTTTTGTGAGATTGTGGTACAGTGAGGACTGAATATTTCCCCTTTCCTGACTGTAGTGCAATCTCGGAGCTGGTATATATATTTAGCGTGTGTGTGTGTGTGTGTGTGTGGGGGTGCGGGCCCCCACAATAGCGTGTTCAAGGTCCTGCATTTTCAGCCTTTAGATCATTCACATTTCTGGATTTTCGTTTATGTAATATAGACCCTTACAGTATATTCATCTAGTCTTTTCTTTAAATTCCGGTATTGTATTAAAAGGTACTTATTTTTTATCCATCATTTTGCGTTTTTGCTTTTACTTTTGTGTGACAGTACTTGTTTGCTTGTCAAAGCTTTTTTTTTATTTTATTGGACTACAGATATACTTTCTATGATGTTTTCTGTTATGAGGTATCTGTTTCTTAAACAACATCTTGAGCACATTCGTAACTGTGGCACATTTCACGTGAACTACACAAATGTGAAAATGTCCAGAGTTATGTAATGGGACAAAGCCCTTAAAATGTTTATTGAGCTGGATTGTGGAACTATGTTGCACTGATAAAAAAGAGCCAGATAACAAGTATTCCTTGTTAAAAAGAAAGACACATAACTTGCTACAAATCCTTCCAGAAGAAGAAACGCACAGTCATAACATCTGTGACTAAATTGCTCAGGACACTAGTATTTTGGTTACTCGTGATTAAAAATCATTAGCCATTGCTTTGGGAATAATAATATTTGGTATCACTACACCATTTTTGTTTCATTAATTACTAGTTCATGCTATATATATGTAAGTGAGTATAAGTAATAGGATGTCATTTGTATGGGATTACTATTATATTTATTTTGCTTTTGTTGTATGATATCTTGTATGTATCTATTGAAGCTTTTCTCCTCTGGCCTCTGCTGAAAAAGGGCATCTGCCCAGTTGGACTAACTTGGATAACAAATGTCAGATAAATAAATAATAAATAATTATTATTCATTTTATTATTGTGGGGCTTTTCTCCCCAGGCCTCCGCTGAAAATGGACATGTATCCAGTCGGACTATCCCGGTCAACAAATGTAAAATAAAAATAAATAAATAAATAAATAAATAAATTAGGACTTATGTTTTGTTTTTGTATTTTATTATTACAACTTTCCAGTACCCTATATCCAGATTGCTTAGAATATTTTCCTGTATTTTTGCAATGGTAAAATTAAATAAATCCATTTTACCCAATCTGAATTAAAAAACAGAGTAGGATAAGAACATCCTTTGTCTTTATTTGTATTAGTAATAAACCCAGTATTGCTAACATTTCACCATCATATTCAGGAGGTGGCAAATAATAATACAGGATCCATGAAATTCAGAAACATACCGTTTTGTGATTTCAGATGGATAACCATAGAAAAGCCAAGGTGCACAATGCAGCCAAACGTAATTATCAAGTAACTAATAAGAATCTCCCAGCTCAAGATGTTTCTTCTTAAATGGCAGGCTCAGAAGTGAGACACTGAGTCCCACTGTTGCTATCAGGAATGTCGCACAGACAAGTAGCAAGCATGTAGCATGTACATGCCTAAGCTTGTTCTCATACCCATCATTGTGATGCTATAAGAATGGCTCATGCCTGACTGTGATGTCACAAGAATGGCTCATGCCTGACTGTGATGTTACAAGAATGGCTCATGCTCGACATTGTGATGCTGTAAGAATGGCTCATGCCTGACTGTGATGTTACAAGAATGGCTCATGCCCAACATTGTGATGCTATAAGAATGGCTCATGCCTGACTGTGATGTTACAAGAATGGCTCATGCCCGACATTGTGATGCTATAAGAATGGCTCATGCCTGACTGTGATGTTACAAGAATGGCTCATACCCGATATTGTGATGCTATAAGAATGGCTCATGCCTGACTGTGATGTTACAAGAATAACTCATGCCCGACATTGTGATGCTATAAGAATGGCTCATGCCTGACTGTGATGTTACAAGAATGGCTCATGCCCGACATTGTGATGCTATAAGAATGGCTCATGCCTGACTGTGATTTTACAAGAATTGCTCATGCCCGACATTGTGATGCTATAAGAATGGCTCATGCCTGACTGTGATGTTACAAGAATGGCTCATGCCCGACATTGTGACGCTACAAGAATGGCTCATGCCCGACATTGTGATGCTATAAGAATGGCTCATGCCTGACTGTGATGTTACAAGAATGGCTCATGCCCAACATTGTGATGCTATAAGAATGGCTCATGCCTGACTGTGATGTTACAAGAATGGCTCATGCCCGACATTGTGATGCTATAAGAATGGCTCATGCCTGACTGTGATGTTACAAGAATGGCTCATGCCCGACATTGTGATGCTACAAGAATGGCTCATGCCCGACATTGTAATCCTGACTGTGATGTTACAAGAATGGCTCATGCCCGACATTGTGATGCTATAAGAATGGCTCATGCCTCACTGTGATGTTACAAGAATGGCTCATGCCCGACATTGTGATGCTATAAGAATGGCTCATGCCTGACTGTGATGTTACAAGAATGACTCATGCCCGACATTGTGATGCTATAAGAATGGCTCATGCCTCACTGTGATGTTACAAGAATGGCTCATGCCTGTCATTGTGATGCTATAAGAATGGCTGGACTCTACAGCAAATATCCAACATCAATGTTTGTATATAGTTGTATTGCTTTTAATGGGGAGGAAATGGGTGTACTGGAAAGTAGGAATAGACATTGTGCAAATAGAGGAATAACACAAGGACACAAGGAAGGTAAGAGTGGGAGTGGAGATGGGGAGAAAGGGCATACATTTTTGAGGGACAGCTGCCCATTTTCTTTTTTATGAATGTTAAATAGGGAATAACATAAGAAGAATGAAGGGAACAGAATGTAGGTGGAGGTTTGGAGGCAGAGGCACACACACAGACAAACATAAAATACAGAGAAAGACCAACACAGCAGCACAAGTCTATATTATAACAATGAATGATCAGATGATCGAACGTTATTATATCGACCCCTAAAGCGCGAAAACTCAAAAGCGGACAACCAGTACAGCGATTTTTTTCCTAGGAGAAAAAAAATCACAGTTCCCAAAAAAAAAAAAAAACCCACTAAACATTAAATGAAGTGGGGGGCTTCATCCCCTCACATCCCCCTACTTAAATATACCAACTCCGAGATTGCACTACAGTGAAGGAAATGGCACAACCCAGACTGCGGCCCAGTGATTTCTTTCCCTGGGAAAAAAATTGCTGTTCTGGCCATTCACTATTTTGCCAGTTCGACATTTAGTGTTCGAACTAACAAAGTTCGATCATCTGATCGTTCGCTAAACTAAAGTAGACCCACTGGTACTGGCATTAAAGAGGATTGGCAATGAACAGAAGGAAGACAGAAGGGAGACAACTGGTGAAGGGCAGGACTGGACACGAAACACAGGAAAAGGGTGACACATAAGGAAGGGGAACACCAGAACAGGGAACATGACAGGTAACATACTACTGTTACCACACTGCCTGACCTAGATCTAGGGAGAGGTCAGTCACCACTGTGACTACCCTCTACACTGGGCCCTGTCTGAGGAGGTGGTGATGGCTGAGACAGGATATGAAGTGACTCCAGAAGTCACATGGAGATCCTCTGCAAGTGTCCAATCTGAACATCAGGCCACAGTCCACCATCTCTGCAAACTCCTATTACATGATGAACTGGAACCCCAGCAATGCAACCTGGGAGAACAGTAGTTTTCCTCTCTAGTCCCTGACCATTACAGCCCACCATTAATACCATCAGGCTGCCCTGCTGCCACTCCCAATGGGCAGGCAAACCTGGAGCCGGAAGGACTGATAGCAGGAGAAATCTTGGCTTGAAGATGAGGTGGGAACCACTGTAGTGCTACTGACACATGTGAGGCAGATACTACATAAAATGGTTAACACAGATGGATATAAATAAAACAACAGCCATCAAGTAAAATATAAAAAGGAAGGATAGTGACAGAGAGAGGGAAAGGGAGAGATACAAACATGTATAGTATTAAGGTTTCAGGGTCCACTCTGACTGCTACCTTCACTTCCTCTAAGAAATCAGGATTAGCCCCAACACTGTCACCTGGTTCCAACATTTCTTAACAAATAGGTTTTTCAAAGTCAAAATAGGCTCATCCCTATCAACTCTAGCACCCCTTACCAGAGGAGTGTCCCAGGGATGCATACCTGCCTCACTGTTGTTTTCTCTCTTTATTAGCTAAATATACTCTGATCATCCTAATCATCACCATATGCAACTTTTGATTTGTCTCCCATTTCCAACTTACATAACCCAACTCTTGGAGGAAGTGAAGGAGTAGGTACTGGTTAATGAGATCAAAATCTTTGGTAAAGTCAATGAAAAGAGCTTCTGAAAAAAGGTTTTCTTTAGACATGTTGAGAAGGATCTCCTCTGTAAGTGATCATAGTGCCATCATAGTGTTCCAGCCAGGCCAAAATCCATGCTGTTTAGGAGAATGGAGGTGATACTGTTGGATGTAAGTGGACAGCTGGTTATAAAATAGTTTTTCAGTATTTTCCCAAGGGTGGGAGGATGAAGGTAGGGCACAAGTAGGTGTCTGAATGGAGAGATGATAAATCAATAAGCAAAGGGGGGTAGTATTGCTGGAATTGAATTCATCCTCAAGTCTTGGTGAGTACCTTCATGAGGTGGAACCTGTTTTACACAAAATCTCACCAAGATGACCACTGATATATAAACTGCATTTTATATAGCATATATCATGGACAGAAGTAGGTTAAAAAAATAAAAAAGATAGCTGGGTGCACAAGACCTAGGATAAAAAAAGTGAGCAGTACTGGTAGGCGGACTGGTGCCAGGATTGGAAACAATTGACAGTGTAGAATTTTCAAGACACAGAACATTCCTACAATGAGGCTAGATCAGGCCCAGGGGGAGGATGGCCCACCTATTGTAGAAGGAAGTAGTAGTCCACAAAAATCACAAAACCTGATAGGCCATAAAAATGATAGAGTGGACTACTGAGGATAAGAAAGAAATTATATATTGTAACTATTATGCAAGAAGCCCAAAATTTCCAGACTGAAGAGTACAACAGATTTAAGAAAAACATTATATAGACCAAGAAGCCTTGGGCCATTTGGAAAAAGCAGTGACTGAGGAAGGTCAAAAATATAAATAACAAAATCTAGAGATTTTTGAAAGATTTAAAAAAGAAATATGGACATGGGAAAGAAGGAGAGATCTGAAATGGTGCAATGTATATGCAAAGGAAAAAGCCAAATTAATCAACACAAAAAAGCAGCACCAAAAATATTCAAAGAGAAATACTGGCAAAAGCATCCAGATATGGAAAATTGCACAATACAAAAAATAAGATCACAAAGAGAGAACATAGACCCCCGGATTCTCAAAAGCTTGCACGGAGTGCAAGATCAGTACAGGAGCTCAAGCAGGCAGTATGTCTGCTGTGCGATCCAGGAACAGCCTGCAGGGGTGAGCACGAGCGCTCCTGCACTAATATTGCATGGACTAAGCCCTGGTATGCAAATCACCCCATTTGCAGGTAAAATCTATGCAAATGAGGTGATTTTGCAATCCAGGAAGCTTGCAACAGCCCATGCAAGACTAGTGCAATCTGCAGAAATGTAGTCGGTTAGTAACCGAGTACATTTCTGCAAAATCCAAAACGGAGCTATGACACCTCAAAATAAAGGCAGCATCATGTAGTAAGCATGCCAATGGCCAAGTATAAGGCCATTTGCAATGCAAACAGTTTACAAAATAAAAAAGTCAACTTTTAGTTTTTTTAGCTGATCTCGGCCGTTTAAGCGTAGGGCAGTGGCGCGCAAATGGGATCGGGGGAAAATAATAAAATAAACCTAAAATTAGAATTCTAACTAAAATTTGTATTCTGCCATGCAAGTCAATGGCAGGTAGAAGACAATCTGGACAGTGAGTAGTGGTTGCTAAGGGGGGAGGCTCAGTTTGAGACATGTAACTATGCATTAGCAAGCAATTCTATGCAAATAAGGGGAAGGATAGTGAATCCCAGTTCTCCCCCAGAATGTGAGTCAGGTCCCAACAGTGTAAAAGTAGGAATAGCCTGGTGCAAGCCTAGGAGTTAGGTGACATCATGGGGGGTGTGTGGCAGGCATACTGTAAGCGGATTGGAGCCCTGTGGCTCGGGTGTGCTCCTAGCTTAGCACAGCTAAGCTAGGGGGTGTGTCTAAACCTGCCTAGCACTCTTTACAAAGGCTAAGCAGGTGTGCGCGCCACGCACCGGGATTTACAGGAAGAAAAAAAAGGTTAAACCTGGAAAAAGCAGCAGTGTGCACATTTCAGCACTCTGCGCGGTGCCCCCCCGGGCTTAAACAGGAAGGCAATGGGAAGGGAAAACAGCAGTAGGATGATAATCAAGGAGAACTAGATTAGCTGGCAGGTGAAATGTATCAGAATCAGCCAATTACACACACAGCAGACCAGCCCTGCCCAGAACACTATTACAAACTAAGCAAACACCTTCTCCTCTGGTTTTTCTCACACTCTACACCACCGGTGTAAACAAGCGGGGAACTTTTAACACTCACAACAGCAAAATGTTATGAGCTGCAATAGCTATCATACAACTTGTGGATGAGGCTGAGGGTGGTGAGGATGTGAATGCTGCCAACCAACCCACAGTGAAGAGATGGAGAAGAGTGTACAGACCTAGGGTAACATACCAAGGGCTACATGAGCTGGAGATAGTGGAGTGCTATAGGGTGGACAGGGACCTCCTACAGCAAATTATTGAGCTGTGCCGGCCACGCCTGACACACAGAACTAACAGAGGGGAACCCATGCCAGTGGATACCAAGGTATGTGTAGGCCTAAGAATACTAGCTACACGTACCTTCCAAAGGCCAACTGGGGATATGATGGGGATTTCACAGGTATCAGTATGCAAGGTACTCCACCAGTTCCTGGATGTCATGTCAGCACATGTCAGTGAACAAGTATATTTCTCCAACACCTGAGGCGTTGGCCAGTAATATGTGTCTCTTCCACCAAATAGCAGAATACCCTGAGGTAGTGGGTGCAATAGACTGCATGCACATATGCATCAAAGCACCACTCGGTGAGTGGGGTAGGGTCTACATCAACCACAAGGGGTTCCACTCCATCAACTGCCAGGTCGTGTGCAATGCACAGGGCATAATAATGAACGTGTGTGCTGGCTGCCCTGGAAGCTATCACGATTCCCACATCTGGCATGTGATGCAGCTGTACCAGAGATTTGCCAATAGGGACATCCCACACGGTCACCTAGTGGGGGATGCTGGATATGCACTGTAGCCGTGGCTGATGACACCCTTCAGAAATGCACACACACCTGAACAAGAACTCCATAATGAGGCACACGCACAAACAAGTATCATAATAGAGCATGTGTTTGGGATGCTCACATCACGGTTCCAGTGCCTGGACACATCCAGTGGAGCCTTGCAGTACTCACCAGCTTACATGTACCCAAATTGTCGTATGTGCCATGCTACACAAATATGATCCTGGGGAAACAGCTGCAGGAGGAAAAGCACGGGGCAGGGCCACACAGCCCCCCACCATTGCCAAGGCCTGCACAGGCACAGAGTGACTCGGAGGAGGAACAATCTGAGCCTGCCTCAGTAGGCAGAAGGAGGCATGCCCAGTATGCCCTGATCTTGGCAAAGAGGCAGCACATAACACATACACTGACATGGGAGCAACCCAGGGAATAACACCTCTCTCCGACTCTCACATACAGTAAAAGGGAAGCCAAACATTGCACTACCTGTGCCTAACCATGTGTAGGGAGTGTACTATGTGCATCCAACATAGGCAGCCCTGCAGCACCACCCTCAGTACTGGGATACTCACAAGGTAAGTGACTCACACATGCCAGTTGGGGGGGGGTCACATACCCAGCAACAGTCACAGCCAGCAGGACAGGTGTAGACAAACACAAACAAATGCTGTGCTATGGCCTCTGAATGAGGCCTATGGGTAACCCCCCAGGTCTACACAGACAGACTACAGCAGGCCAGGTAGTGGGAAGTCAGTTCTGAAGGCTAGGAAGTCAGAAACTAATATGTAGGCAATTAAAAGCTAAGATCTGTAGTACACTAGTATACCTCTAGCCAGCACAATAGGTAGGACTACAGACTGAAATGGAGTACCCAACATATCAGTACAGTCCTAGCAAATGTGTACAAGTGTCAGGTGTACCCCCATCATTCATAGACATATAGTAAAAGTCAGGTGTGCCCCCCCAGTCCTGTGTAGAAATGTAGAAATAGGTGTGCCCTCCCCCCATCCTACATAGAAATATAGTAACAGTCAGGTGTGGCTCCCCCAGTCCTGTGGTAGAAATGTAGAAATAGTCAGGTGTGCACCCCATCCGACATAGAAATATAGTAACAGTCAGGTGTGCCTCCCCACACCTGTGTAGAAATGTAGAAACAGTCAGAAGTGCCCCCTGCTATGCAGAAATGTAGTAACAGTCAATGGCAAATGATCGATGGATACCCTGCAGAGACAGCATGCTACCTGTGGGTGTAAAACACAAAGGTCAGCACTGCAGTACAAACTACCTGGATGATCCCCACATGCAGTACAGATGGCAATACTGGGCATGCTCACACACTTAGAGAAATGAAGGAAATGTCAGTCAACAACATACTGAAAGGTCATACTGGGCATGCTCACACACTTAAACACACTGGACCAGATATATCTAGCAGTCACAGTTGTTATTGCAGACACTTGTCAGTATGCACCACTCATGCCTTGCACACACAGTGGATAGGAATACAGACATATATGTAAGGACAACACACTATAATAAGCTAAAGGTAGATGGACATAGATGTGTGGAAGAGGGTGACTGTGACAAGGACCCATCCAGGCCTGTACCACCCAGCAGACAGCCACAGGGCCCCAAACACATGAGGTGCAGATGTCACTCACTGCAGATACTAGCCACCAGTATCTGTCAGCATTACAGACTATGTAGTGCACGTGCCACCTGTGCAACATGACCATACAAGGAAGTAGTCATCTAGCAGCTGTATACATGTAACTGTGAAATATGACCCTGTGTGTGCCCACATGTGGCGTGTCAACCTCTATATGAATGAGTTATAGCCCATGCACACACACTGCACTCCCCATAGCCCTACTATGACAAGCCTGTTGAGGTCATCCAATGTGAAATACACCTTTGGGAGAGATGTAGCCCAATAATCTCTGTGGTGGTCCCATAACTGTGTACTGCTCTAGTGTGATAAACTAGTTAGGTAGGAGTTCTAATCCCAGACCTGACAACTGTGTGTGTGTATTTGTGTGTGTGTCAGTCTGACTGTGTAGAGAGCAATGCTTTTTAGGGTAGTCACACTCCCAACAATTCAAATGCTCAACTTTGTCAAGGCTACTGATGTCATCCACCTAGAAATACATCTCTGGTAAGGTTGCAGGCTAGTAATCTCTGTAGTGCATCCTGTAACTGCGTACTGCTGTAGTGTGATAAAGTAGTTAGGTAGGTGTTCTAATTCCACTCATGGCAAGTGTGTGTGTGTTTGTGTGTGTGTGTGTGTGTGTGTGTCCGTGCATGTCTGGCTGTGTAGAGAGCAATGCTTTTTAGGGTACTCACACTGCCTACAAGTCATATACTCAACTTTGGCAATGCTGCTGATGTCATCCACCTAGAAATACACCTCTGGGAAGGTCGTAGCCCAGTAGTCTCCGTAGCGGGTGCCATAACTGCATACTACTGCAGTGTGAGTTAGAACTGTGTTAGGGTTCCATCCCCACCCATGGTGGTTCTGGATGTTTTGTGTGTGTTACAATGTCTGTGAACAAAGTAATGCATTTTAGGCTAGTCACACGCAGTACATTTCAAATGGCCTACTTTGGAAATCCTGCTGATGTCATTCATTGTGAAATACACCTTTGGGGAATGGGTTTTACGGTAATCCCCATGGTACATGTTATAACAGCGCCATGCTGTAGTGTGATATAGACCTCTGTTAGGGGTTCTATACCCCCACATGTCAGTAGTGGATGTTTTTGTGTGTGTCACTGTCTGTGTAGGGAGCAATGCATTTTAGGCTAGTCACATGCAGTACATTTCAAATGGCCTACTTTGGCAATCCTGCTGATGTCATTCATTGTAAAATACACCTTTGGGGAAGGGGTTTCCAGTAATCCCCATGGTGCGTCCTATAACAGCTCCATTCTATAGTGTGATATAGACCTCTGTAAGGGGTTCTATACCCACACATGTTGGTTGTGGATGTCTTGTGTGTGTGTCACTGTCTGTGTAGGGAGCAATGCATTTTAGGCTCACGCAGTACATTTCAAATGGCCTACTTTGGCAATCCTGCTGATGTCATTCATTGTGAAATACACCTTTGGGGAAGGGATTTCCATTAATCCCCGTGGTGTGTCCTATAACAGCTCTATGCTGTACTGTGATATAGACCTCTGTAAGGGGTTCTATACTCACACATGTCGGTTGTGGATGTCTTGTGTGTGTGTCACTGTCTGTGCAGGGAGCAATGCATTTTAGGCTCACGCAGTACATTTCAAATGGCCTACCTTGGCAATCCTGCTGATGTCATTCATTGTGAAATACACATTTGGGGAAGGGGTTTCCCAGTAATCCCTGTGGTGCATCCTATAACAGCTCCATGCTGTTGTGTGATATAGACCACTGTTAGGGGTTCTATACCCACACATGTCAGTTGTGGATGTTTCATGTGTGTGTGTCACTGTCTGTGTAGGGAGCAATGCATTTTAGGCCAGTCACACGTAGTACATTTCAAATGGCCTACTTTGGCAATCCTGCTGATGTCATCTAATGTGATATACACCTTTGGGGAAGGAGTACTCCAGTAATCTCCGTGGTGTGTACTATAACTGTGTAGTCCTGTAGTGTAATAAACTAGTTAGGTAGGGGGTCTACTCCTAGACATGATAGGTGTGTGTGTGTGTGTGTGTGTGTGTGTGTGTGTGTGTGTGTGTGTGTGTGTGTGTGTGTGTGTGTGTTTGTAACTCATATCCTGTGTGGAGGTGGTTATGAGTGTGTGACACCTAAGGCCAATGTGGAGTGGGTTCTGCATATTTCTTATATGGTGGCCCTGCTATATATCACAATGTCCACTGTACAGGGATAGCAGATGTGAAATAGCTGAGAGGCTGGGATGCAAAGCCATACCCATACATGTGACATCAAGGCCAGGCAATCACAGTTAGCAACCCCAGTATTACCCAGAGCACACTCACAACCCATGTCTCATACAGGCACACATGCCTAGGCAACAGCCAATATGTGGGTAGTACGCTGCATATTAGCCACTGATAGTAACTATGGAGTGATAGCAGTGGGCTACAGAGGACATGGCACCCTGTCCATCTGTCCAATATGCATGTACATGCAGGCAGTGACCTCCCCCATGTTCTCTAATGGACACCTGCAACACCTGTGGTGCCATCACATGTGGCCCACAAAGGACATACCATGCCTAACAACATGCCCTGTATGGACAGATGCCACTATCACCAGGAAATGCCATTAGCATGCTATCAATTTCAGTGCAGGGCAAGCCTGCTGCCCATTACTATTTCCCACCACAGGTGGGCAAGACTGGCACATCTGATGATAATCTGTGTTCACAACATGGGCCAGATACCCCAGGTACAGTTCCACATGTCACTGTACATGCATGTGGGAGGTGTGCACATCCCAGACAACATCCATGTCATGGACTAAGGAACACATACATGGCAAGCGATGCACATCATTGGCCACACACAATAGTCATCCAGGTGACTGGATGGGGGATACAATACCCACCTGTGTGGGCAAATGCAGAAACTACAGCCCTGAACCACAATGCAGACCATTGTCATGTGGCCTGATGCCAAGGTATACCCATCACTTAGCCTTGTATAGCCATCTGGCATAGTCGAACACCACACACCCGTGCAGACATGCACGCATGCATGTCAGTACTGGCACCCTGTGTGTTTGTGAGTGTGTTGTATGGTGTGTATGTTCACATCCACATTTACTACAACCCCCATTGGCATACTGAAGCATGCTGTCTGATGTCAGACACCTCCCCATACCCTTTGCCCATACAACCTCTGTATGACCCGTGTGGTGCATGTGATACCTGCTCAGTGATGTGCTGTGGCAATCCCACTACTGATAAGTTGTAATCCTGACCCTGCCAAGTGTGTCAATGTGTGTGTGTCCCTGTGTGAGTGTGGCTGTGTTGATGCTGGCACCTGTTCATACAGACAGGCACATGTACATCACCTACCGTATAGCTACCGTATCCCTGTTGCTGATGTCACTCACCAATCACATATATGTTCTGAGAGCTCCACACCAGGACACCCATGTGGCACATCCAATAACTGCATAGAACTGTGATAGCACAACATAGTCATCAGGGGTTTGATACCTTGTGCTGGTAGGTGTGTGACACAAATATGCTTAGGTTTTACTCTCTCGCCCCTCCCTGACTTGTCTTTGCCTCAGTCTGCCTCTCCCACTCCCTTTCTGTTGAAAGTGTAGACCTACATCTGCTTTGCTTAGGCAGCAGCATGTGTATTTTAAGTGATGCTCATGATCAGCTGATGGCATCTGCACAAATTGCAGCCCTCCCCTAGCTGATTGCATGTGGGACAGCTGTGGAAACATTCCCATAGCCGATTGCATTGAAACACACTCCAATATCTAGGAACATCATGTTGGTGTTGGCACTTTTCACTCACTGTGAGCAGTAACAAATCTATTGTTTGGCAAATAGCATCTCAAATGGATTGGGGATTTAACTCTAACAACATTCATTGTGGAAACAGGGCAACACACAGGAGGGGGATGTGTCTGACCTGACTACAGACTGTACATGCTGCTATACTGCATTTGGAGTAATGTTGGTTTAACAGTGTCTGTGTGGATATGGCTGTCCTACATGTCTCAATACCTGCCATGTCAGTTCTATGTTTATGAGGAATCCCCATCTGTAGGGTCATCTGCAGACTGGGCAGTGTGTTGTGTCTTTGGTTTCATGTGTTACTCCCGGAGCATCTATCTGTGGACTGCAGAAGGTAGTATGAGGATTTCAGTCTGTAGATGGTGAAAGCCATGACAGTTACTGACTACATATCCCTCGTAGGACATGTTGAAACAAACCCTGTTACAACAGAAAATGTATGAGGTTATTACAGCAACTTGTCAATATTGGCCCTGTGTATATGCTTCCAGCCACAACTCTGTCAACCTTTGTACATATGTCATGCATGAAGTGGTGCGTATGTGCTGTACAGCATAATTAGTGTCATTATATCTGATAACACGCCGGTGAGATATCAGACTGCTACACATATTATGTACAGTAGGGGTTATAACTGATGACATAACCTGGACATAATGTGGTTGTTTGTACAGTACTGAGGTCTGTGTACTTATGGTGAATGTCAACAGTGTGTGTGTATTGTTAATATGCACCTTGGCCTGTGTACAGACTGTGGTAGTTGTCATCGTCCTAGGTTCCATCCTCTCTGATGTTACATGCTGCTCCACTGTATGTTACCATATTGGCTTACATGTTTGTAGGGCCATACACACACATGTCCCATACCACAGTCAGCCATCAGACCAAACTATGTAGTGGCCCAGTATATGTAGGGTTAGTGTGTGAGTGGCACATATGAGGATGGCGTTGAACAGATAGTCCATATACTGTAATATTATGCTAGCTTGCCATATGTGGCTGTGGCTGTGTTCTCATTAATTGTGGTTATGCACTTTCACACAGGTGTATCTTACCCTGTGCTGTGACATGCCTGTACAGCCTGCTATATATGCAGGTACATGTGCATTCCCCCATAGAAGATGTAGGCCAGTGTTGAGCCAGTCTGCCTGTAGCCTGCACAGTGCATTGTTACATGCCTAGCAGCTTAGTGTACTTACCCAGTGAGATGTCATGTGCAGATACTTGCCAGATGTACTGCTGCCAGGGCTCCCTTAACAGTCATGTATGTCAGACAGAGCAGTGGGATGCTGTACAGATGTATGGCAATATCTAGTGGGTAGTATGTGGCCATGGCACCTCTGTACCAGCGGTTATTACATGTCAGGCCAGACAGGGGTGTGTGAATGTATAACCTATGGTGGCATATGTATACCAGTTGTTATGTGTTATACCCATTTACATGGCTGTTAACATCCATATTGTCAGGCATGGTACACATTTTTTGCACTAAGGGGTTCTGTGTATACCTCTGGACTGTACAGAGTGTGTCAGAATGTCCACACATATTAGCCAATATCTCTGCTGCAGTCGACAGTGGCAGTATGTGCTAGCAGCAGTACTGTACTATGATGTCCTTAGGATGTCTGTCAGTAGCCAATGGCACACATGTGGAAAGCAGATGTGACCTCCCACACACATCATGTCTGTGAACACAATCCCAGTTACAGTAGCAATAATATATAGAAGTGTAATAATACACAAATAAAGGTTTTCCATTCCTGCAAACCTGTGTGTTGTGTTTTTTCCTATGACCTCTCTCTGGGTATATGTTGCAGGCAATGATTGTCATTTGTATGGGTGGCCCATACAGTGTCCAGTTGTTCAGGTATGAACTGTGGGCATAGTGGCTGTTCCATATTTTGTGCACCTTCTACATATGTATCTTACTGTACATATCTCTGCATGTGTATGTGTAGTCACATTTATATCTATATATACGTAATTATATATATATATATATATATATATATATATATATATATATATATATATATACAGGTATATCTGTATCTGCAGATATGTGTCTGTGTTTATGTATCCTGGGATGTTGATAGCTTCCACAATTTACAATTCCTATGGGAGCCAGACTGTACTGCAGGATATGTTACCAAAACCAGCCTGACATCATACAGGTGTGATGTAGCACTGTTAACATCTTGTGCCCATGTCATGTCAGGTCCTGGTTATGAGATCTGCGACACTTGGCAGTGTATTGCAGGGTGGACGTGTTTGGCTGGGGGGGTATGCCTATTCATAAAAGAAGTTTATTGTTTGGGGCCTCCCAACCCCATTAACGGTGCATGTGGACATATCTGTTACTGTTAATCTACCATTGCTATCTACAGATGTATGGCCACATATACCTATATAGATATATATATCAGCTTACATATGTATGACGATGTCAGTATATGCCTACATAGCTATATATCTGCGTACATATATGTACCTTGCTGTGTATATGTAGACATATAGGTGCATATATATGTGTTGATGTAGGCATTTGCATGTATATATGTTCATATATATGCATATATATGTAAATATTTCTAGATATACATATATATATATATATATATATATATATATATATATATATATATATGGGTCTTCCTGATATGACTGAAAGCTCATATGATCGAAATCCAAAACACTGACACCAGAACACTGACAGCTCAAAACACTGAAAGCTCATTTGATCGACAGCTCATTTGGTCGACACATGAAACCAAAGGATTACGCCCTTTATCCACTGTAGGGCGACCCTGGAGTAGGAATAATAAGTTTGGGGGGGTGTGGGGGGCAAAGCCCCCCACATATGTCATAAATTGTAAACATACATATGGATACATTGAACTGAGTTGACTACATTCATGTACATAATGTGGGGGACTACACCCCCACACCCCCCAAATTTATTATTCCTACTCCAGGGTCACCCTACAGTGGAGAAAGGGCATTATCCTTTGGTTTCATGTGTCGACCAAATGAGATGTCGATCAAATGAGCTTTCAGTGTTTTGAGCTGTCAGTGTTCTGGTGTCAGTGTTTTGGTTTTCGATCATATGAGCTGTCGACAATATCAGGTAGACCCATATATATATATATATATATATATATATATATATATATATATATATATATATACATATATAGATATGTTGTATTCTGTTTAGATATTAATATATTTAAACACACACATACATCTAGATGTTGGTATACATGACTGGGCTGGATGATGTGTTTCTGAAAACATCAGCTTTATGTATATCTGTCATGGCTTGGTGGTAAATCACTTTGTGTATGGTGTACATGGTCCTGGGCTTGAGCCTTACAGAAGCTGTTTATTTTGTTGCTGGGCAGATCTATATATAGATATTTATATACACACATATATATATATATATATATATATATATATATATATATATATATATATATATATATAAAACAGAGAACATAAAGACATATATGAACACAGGCACTGTTAATGGGGGTGAGGGGGCTCAAGCAACATAAGTCTTACACGTATTGATATCTCCCCTACCCAGCAAAACAGGTCTGCTCTGCAATTCAATACCAACTGTTGCAAATGCCATAACCAGGACTGAAACTACATGGCCACAAAATGTTAACAGTAAGCCATCCCACATGTAATATGTCAGGCTAGAATTGATAACATATCATGCAGTACAGTCTGGTTATCATAGTGAATATTTTTCATTGTACTTTAATAAACGGAGTTTCTGGTGGAGTGCGAGCTTCCCTTGTGGTGTCCTTGGCAAAATTCAGCAGTTGTTACTAGTTTAATTAATTTTGCCTTCATCTCTTTGTGGTATCATAGTGAATATACAATGTGTAAGCAATAAATAGTCCTAGGATACATATACACACACACACACACATGTATGCAGATATATATATATATATATATATATATATATATATATATATATATATATATATATATATATATATATATATATATATTGGATCCGTACAGATCCCTGAATGTACTTTCCACTGAAGCAGAAATCACCGCGCCTACTTCACCGAAAGTGCTGTTCACTGAAACAGCACTTTCGGGAAAGTATGCTTGTTGTGCCAGTCATGTGGATAAGGGAACATTCCCTTTTCCCCACTGTAGTGTGACCTCGGAGTGAGAACATTAAAGTAGGGGGGTGTGGGGGGTGCAGGGGGGCTTGCCCTCCTCCATAGAAGTAGGTTTAATGTTGTTTTTTTTTTTTTTAAACATACTTTACTGTAAGCGCTTTTTCAGTGAAAACTGCTTTCTGTAAAGTATGTTCTGTGATAATGGATTTGATCAAAAGTCCTAGATCCATATATATATATATATATATATATATATATATATATATATATATATATATATGTAACTACACATACACGCACAGGGGTATGTCTAGGAAGATACATAGTTAGAGGATGCACACCATACTGAACAGCCAGTATCCCTACAGCTGCAACCTCATCCGATGGACAGTGTATGATCACCCATACCAAAGACAATTGTTGCCTGAAACATATACCCACAGAGAAGTCAAAGGATGTAACACAACACACATAGGTTTGTATACATAAGGAAGGTTTATTTGTGTACTATTACAGTTGTATATGTCATGTCATATAGCTGATTATGCTTTGAAATACATACAAACAGAGTAATGCAACTCTCAAACAGATCATTTATTACAGTAATCCAAAAACATCACATCTGTTGGTGTCTATGCCAAGGCCTTCAAGTAGCACAACAGGAAAGACAGACTGGACCACAGGATAACAAACAATCAACAGCATGTAACGCTGATGTATAGCCCAGCAGCCTCTAAATACACTCTGCATGCAATCACTAGGGGAAAAAGACCTAGGTTGACACAATGGCTGGTATCTGTTACATAACAATGCATAACTGAAATCATCACAATCACACTGATGGAAGTAAGCAGTAGGCCAGCAATGTTCACAAGGTGAAATGTAAGGTAATGTACATCCGCATACCTTAAGGCAGCTCACTACTGGTAGTCCTCACATGTTGTAATACCATAGGATACCAGCAGTAGGTCAGCAGTGTTCACAAGGTGAAATGTATGGTAATGTACATCCACATACCTTAAGGCAGCTTACTACTGGTATTCCTCACATGTTGTAATACCATAGGATACCAGCAGTAGGTCAGCAATGTTCACAAGGTGAAATGTATGGTAATGTATATCCACATACCTTAAGGAAGCTTACTACTGGTATTCCTCACATGTTGTCATACCATTGTATACTTGCAGTAGGTCAGCAATGTTCACAAGGTGAAATGTAAGGTAATGTACATCCGCATACCTTAAGGCAGCTCACTACTGGTAGTCCTCACATGTTGTAATACCATAGGATACCAGCAGTAGGTCAGCAATGTTCACAAGGTGAAATGTATGGTAATGTACATCCACATACCTTAAGGCAGCTTACTACTGGTATTCCTCACATGTTGTAACACTCTAGGATACTTATGGTGCACACCCCCCATACACTGACTTACAGGGGCATATAACACTGTTACATACACTGTTGCATACACTGAGCTCTAGACTGCAGAGGTGCACACATGTACTGTGCAGAAGAAGCCCACATATATATGGTGCATATGTTCTGTACACCATTATTTATTGACATCATACCTGATAACAAGCCAGTCAGATAACAGACTGCTGGACATGTTGTGTGTAGTAGCGGTTGTTTCTGAGGACATTACTTGGACATTCTGTGTTTGTGTGTACAGTACTGTGGTCTGTGTACATAGGCCCTAACTGTTAGGATGATTGACGACAGTATGTGTATTGCGCTTATGAACCTTGGGCTCTGTACAAACTGTGGTAGACGCCATTGTTCTCAGTCCTGTTCTACCTGATGTTACATGCTGCTCCAGTGTATGGTACCCTAATGGCTCACATGTCTGTAGGGCCAGACACACATGTGTCCCATACCACAGACAGCCATCAGACCACACTGTGCCATGACCAGTGTATGTAGGGTTAGTGTGTGATTGGCACATATGAGGATGGTGTTTATCGGACAGTCATTACAGTGTCATATTAAGCATGTGTATCATATGTGGCTGTGGCTGCATTGACATTGGATGTGGGTATGCATTTTCTCACAGGTGTCTGCTATGCTGTGGTGTGACCTGCATGTCGAGACTGCTATAATCGCATGTACATATGTATTCCCCCATACAATATGTAGTCCAGTGTTGTGGCAGTCTGCCTGTAGTTTGCCCAGTGCTTTCTGACATGCCTAGCAGCCTACTGTAATTACCCAGTGTGCTGTTATGTCCAGTTATTTGCAAGACATACTGCTGCCAGGCCAGCATAACTGTTGTGTATTTCTGACAAAGCAGTGGTATGCTGTACAGATTTATGTCACTATCTATTGGGTAGTATGTGGCCATGTGAACTCAGCACCATCAGGTATTATTTGTCTGGACAGACTTTTGTGTGTGTGTGAATAGACTGTGTGGGCATATGTATCCCAGTATTGTTGTGATATACCCATGTACATGGCTAGTAATATCCACATTGGGAAACGTGGTCCACATGTCTTGCATAAAAGGGGCATGTGTACACTTCTGGACTGACCACTGAGTGCCAGACTGTCCACATATATTGGTCATATCCCTGCTGTAGTCCACAGGATCATTACTGTGCTAGCAGTGGTACTGTACTATGACGCCCTTAAGCTGTCTGTCCATGTACAATGGTGCACATGTCTACAGCAGATGTGTCCTCCCACACCCAACATGTCTGTTAAGACACCCCTATGACAGTAGGAACAGTCTACATATATACCTGCAATATATCCATGATATCCCCTTGCACTATGGGGTTGGGACTATTGGTACTGAGGTAAGACTCCACTCCATGTTCTGGACATATAGTAAACATATATGTGTACACATATATCCACATATCTATTTAGATATATATACACATATACATATCCACACACATATATGGACATATACATATCCACATACATATATGGAGATATATATGTACATATATATACATATAAACGCTCACACATATACATATACACAGCAATAACTTCAAGTGGCTAAGTGTCTGATGTCATTCAAAGGGGATCCAGTATCTGTCTGCCTGGGACGACATGATTTACAAACCACAATGCTTTGCCAGAGATGGTCTGCATCTGTTGCCCCTGGGATTCAGGTTACTGGCTACAGCTCTTGGCACCCCCATAGTGCCTTATCTAGGCAAGGTTCAAAGGACAAAACCATCACTGTAACAGATAAAAGCATGCAAAACTGAAGGTAATGTGACTCAATGCTAGAAGTCTAAACCTAAAAACGGCACTCTCTTGAGGCACACCTGCAAATGGGGAACGTCGATATCTGTGCAGTAACTGGGACCTGGTTCAATGCTCCAGAGAGCACACTTGTAATACCTGGCTACAACTCTTATCACACATTTTGGGCAATAAACCAAGACCACAACACTACAGGAGTGTCCATATTCACCAAGGTTATTCACACTTCCAGCCTAGTTCCCAACACAATGCATCTGAGAATCTCCAGATGCAACTAACACTAAATAAAACTGCAATCTAAATTGTAGCTTCCTACAGATCCCCCACCATGCCCCAAGATTCTCACTACACCATTATAAACATACTGGACAATATTAAGATACAACCAAACACCATAATACTGGGTGATTTCAACTACCCTGCCATTAACTGGAAAAACTACTCGGGTACCAACACCTTTTACCAACGATTCCTGGAATTCATACATTCCAACCCCGTGGATCAACTAATACATTGTCCAACCGGGGTCTCCAATATCCTAGACCTGGTCATTACCAACATGGGAGAAAGATGCTCCACACCAGTGGTCACGCCCTCATTGGTCAGGTCTGACCATAAGGTAATCACCGTTGACATCCACATCCCAACCCCACCTGCCAGTAAAGAAACCTCCATAAAGACCCTCTCCAAAGCCAACACCATGCTACTCAAGTCAAACGTGACAAACGTCATGACACCCATGGAGATGGGAGCTGAAAATGCAACTGTTGAATCCTACACTAAGGCACTGTATGAGTACATCCACTCATGCATGAATTGTGCCATCCCAAATAGAACCAAGACACTGTTGTTGTTCTTGTTGTCTTTCGGCTTTTCCTGGTTAGGGGTCGCCACAGTGGAACTCCGGTCTGCTAATGATTGGCAGTAGATTTTCATGAATGCCGAGGTGCCAGCTCGACGTTCAACCTTCAACAAATGCACACCCATTTACGCATGTCTTTCAAATGCCCACCCAACCATGGGGAGGACATGCAGACTCCACACAGAAGGCACTCCCCACACTCCAACTGAGAATCGAACGGGAGAACCTCTTGCTGTGAGGCAACAATGCTACCGCTGCGCCACCATGGAAGTGTCCTCCAAAAAAGGAAGCCAATCTTGTGCTCCACTGACATAAACTATACAACAGAAGGACGTAACTGTTGCAAAAAAAAAGATAATCCCAAAATGCAAACTGCTCCCTTACCAGCCTCAGTAAGAAGCTTATATCCCTCAAAATCCGCCAAAGCTTGTTACATAAATATAATTGCCATAGTTTCAAAGGCAACCACAGGGCATTCTATAGTTATGTCCAGGATCTAAATGGCAATGCTCAGAACTGCTCTGAGCTACAACAGAATGGCATTAAATATACTGATTCCAAGGAGTTTGCCAATATCCAGGCAGATCAATTTAGTGCCACTTTCACCCTCCTCTCACCCCCTAAAGGGCCCATCTCAGTACCAAAAGATTGCCAAATCGCAGTAATCACAGCCACACAAGTGGAAACCACACTGTCCACTGCTAGGAATACAGCATCCATGAGACCAGATGACATTGTGGGCTGTGTACTACATGAACTACAAAAGAAACCTACATCTCACCTAAGTGCCATGTTTAATCATAGCCTCCCCTCAGGCTTCGATTCCACTGAGTGGTGCATAGCTACGGTTATCACACTCCACAAGGGGGACTCCACCATGGATCCTGGGAACTACTGTCCCATCAGTCTGATGAGTCTGATCTGCAAGGGCATAGAATGCATTATCATGCAACTTATAAACAAAGACATTGGCAACCAGCAAACACTGGACCCCACCCAGGTTGGGCTCATGAAGGGCTGATCTTGTCTCCTGAACCTAATTGACTACTTTGAATCAGTCTCCGGAGCTGTGGAAGAGGGTAAGGCAGTCCACACAGCCTATCTGGACATGGCCAAGGCGTCCGACAACATTCCCCACTGTGGAGACATAGTTAAACTTATGAAGCTGGCCATAAACTCCTGCATCACTCAATGGGTTGCCAACTGACTTACTGACAGAACCCAGACTGTAAACATAGTCAAGTCCAATCCCAGCTCCAGACAAGTGACAAGTGGAGTACCTCAGGGTTCAGTCCTTGGACAGCTCTTGTTTGGCATCTACTTCCCTGAAGTACAGGCGAACACTATGGAACTCTGGCTAACAAAGTTTACAGATGACTGCACACTGGGAACCATTATTGCATCCCCAAATGATGTGGATATTCTACAACATGGCTTTACAGAAACAGATGCTTGGTGCCAGAGCCATGGGCTCAAGCTTAATGCCAAGTAATGTATAGTTATTCCCTTTGGAAATACCATGTACCCATGAATTACCACATAGGTGGCAGTACACTAAACACAGAAAGTGTGCTGACAGACATAGAGATACAGGTGGACAGTGGTCTCACCTTCATTAACCACATTGTCACAACAGTAAGGAAATCCTTCTATGTGGCACACCTCATCACTGAGGGCTTTACATCCAGAAAAAAAGGAGGTAATTGTCCCACTGTACTCATCCCTCATTACACCCAGTATAGAGTATAATCCCCTGTTTGGTATGTACCTCACAAGACATCTGCGACAGCTGGAAAGGCAGTGGAAAAACCTCACTATAAGAATCACAGGCCTAAAGCAGATGGCCTATGTTGACTGTCTAGAAAACCTCCAGCTATACTCTGTGGCATATCATCTACACAGAGTCTATCTCTACGTAACATGCAAGGTTATGTCAAACCCTGGGAAATGACATCTGTAATAAGCGCATTTACTGCCATGTACAGTACATGCATCTATGTGCTGTCATTACAGTAGCAAAGGGTTTTGAGTGTCATGTCTGGGGCACACAAGTATATGAGACCTGCACAGCACTGTTATCCATGTGAATGTGTTACATGCAGGGGTAGCAACCCAGGGTATGTGCTGTCACACTGGCATGTAGTGTAACATGGCATTACTACTGTTGACAGTGCTGTCCCAGGCAAGGTTAGAGTACTAACATTACTACTGACAACAAACACACCTGTGGGCATAGCTGCACTCTGAGGCTTCACTGTTGTGTTCCTGGTGTGTGGGCTGTGTCACCGTATATATCCCCCACTGGATAATAATCAGACATGTGAATGTAATTGTAGAGTACTGTCTGTACAGCACATGTTAGTGAGGGCTTGCAACATGTAGTAATGGCATACATATTGTTGTCAAACATCCATCTGTTGACACATTCATCCTACTGCATAGCTACTTGACAAACTGGTGTCTGTCAGTCCTTCTACAGATGTGCAGATGGCAGGTATCCAGCTGGGATACATACAGACAACCTATGCTTGATTGACACTGACATGTCTGGCCAGCTGTGTACTACCTGTCACATATAGGAGACAACACCGTGATAGGCCACATACCACGGGTACCTACACTACACTACCACAGTCAATTGAACATGCTTGGGTACAGGTCTCCATCACAGACATTAACCATGTGTTGTAATACATGTTGCATACATGTCAACTGGATCACCTCAGTCGCCATGTGCAGAAGGCACCCAGAGGATTGGCTGATGCATGTCACTCTCACCCTGACGGTCACTAACATAGTGTCTGTCGATAGAGTGCCTGCTGGCACATGGCAGGTGGCATGATACCAATGTACACGCACCCCCTACACATCCAATCTCTCCATGGACAATAGCCAGGTACACAGCTATGACCACCTGCAGCAATGCACTACAGTACTGACACGTGCATGTGTGCATTACTGAGGATAATAGTGTTTGTGTGTTAGTACACCTGCAGCTGGGAATTCCATGATGGCGTTCACAACCACCTTAATTCCCATTGCCATAATGAGATGTGGTCTCTGCTGTATTGGACATGACATGTACCCTGTTACACTCCTCTCCCTAACAGCTACATGTGCCTTGCAGTACCAGCCCAACAGTGTTGTACAAATGGGTCGATAGGCAAGGGAAACCCATTGAGGTCTGCCAAGTGTGTGTATGTGTGCATGTCTGCATATCTGTAGGGTACACCATTCCGAGGCCACATACTCCTATTACACTACACATTGGCACTCAATAGTACAGATAGTGTTGTCACTGCTCATAGGTGAGGCATCACAATGCAACACCCTACTATGCCTGTGACATGTGCATTAGATACATATCCCTGTAGTACCACTGCTGTGATATACAATGGGTTGTATTGCCGTCATGAGCAATGTGTGATAGTGTGTATGTCACAGTGTCATAATGGGATCCAGTGTGTACAATATCCATTGGGGGATGTGGGTGCTGTGTACACTGTCATTACACCATGGTACACACAGTATATGTCCCACATACCACTTTCTGGTGACCACTGTCGCCATCAACCACACAGGTAACTGATATCACAATACAGCACAGTTATGCATGTGCTGTGTGCAGCCTACCTGTAACACATTGGACACATGGACTAGTTAGTTAGCACCAATACACCCAAGTCTCTAAGATGTGTGTTTGCCTGTTATGTGTCTGTCAATGTGTATATGATGGTATGACACACTATGTATTCCCCATATACAACCATTAAATTCCCCATTCCCATATTGTACATGTCTGTGGATGTTCTGCATGCAACATGTAACCTGGTACACACCTCACCCTAAACGTTGTGTGGTGTGTGCAATGACATCCACACAGTGTAGTAGCTCTACATACCTAGGTAGGGTTCTAGTCACAGTGTTGCCAAGTAAGAATGTGCATATATGTGGATGGGTTGACATAAGGTTGCAGATTATACATGTCCCAGTGGGTCACCTGTCGATGTGGCACAGGCAATAACTGTTATACAAACCTGTGACATGTGTGCAACTGTACACCTGATATGTCATGGCCACGGTGTCACCACAGTGCCATAACCCTTACGGAATATGACTGCAGACTATCCTCCTGCTGACACATGTACACCTACAACACAAATGGATAACATTATGCAGATCACAATCAATCAGTGTTACTAATAGCTGAAATGCATCATAGCTGGATGGCTACACTACCTGACATGTATGCATTACACATTACCCCTGACCACATCTTACACTGCAGTACATTGCAGTACTCTATTACAGTCACTGTGTGCATTAGAACCATATTAGCCTGTCCCTGCATTGATGTTATGGATGACAGGGATGTGGCACAGGTATCATCATATGCACAGGGTGTGTTGCTGGTTTGCCAGAGGCCGAGGGTGGTCCATAAATTTGACATCATGTGTGGGGGTGAGGGGTTTAATTCTTTGATTGGGGCATGGTGATGTGGTGTGTGTCTGTATGGGGTTGCCCTAGGTGTGTTTGCATAGTGTGTGGGTATGCATGCACACAGTTTTGCCATGTGGCTGCCCTATACAGATGTTTTTGGACAGCTGCAGACTATACCTGGCAGGGTGTGCAGTTCACTGCCTCTGTCCATGGACACGCTGCCTGTGCCTGCCAGGGGTTCCATGGGCATGTGCAGGTACAGACCTTGATGTGCTCCTCTCCCCTGATGATGACAGATGTCCACTGGAACCATGTCATGCCTATGATTGGCCAGGGCCACGTGCACGAGGCCTACTGTGGTGTGGTGTGAACAGCACCCCCAGTGGTGTGCTGGGGCTGGTACTGCCACTACAGGAATGGCTTGGTGTCCTAGCACATCCACATCAACCACTAGCTGCTGGTGTGTCTGTCCTACGTCCACGCAGCTTTCGCACCACTCCCACCATGTTTTCAACAACGGACATACCACGGTCGAGGAGGCCCACCATCTCACCCCACCATCTATCCATGATCTCGCTATGTTCACAGAGGGCAGCAGCAAGTTCACGGATGTTGTCACTTACAGATGAGAAAGCAGCCCTCTGCAGCCACAGACCCTGTCTGGTGTATATTTCCATATGTGCCTGTGCCTCCATGACAGCCTGAAACATGCTCCTGGTGCTACCAGTTGTGGTGCCTCTGCCAGGGGCATGATAACCAGCGGCCCTCCCACGAGCACCACGGTACACCTGCCTATGTGGTGCCCTGCTGGATATCTGGCTATGCCGACTGTGACCCGACACAGTTGGCATGGAAACCACACTCTCCTGGTCACCGGCACCAACCACCAACTGTCCCTCTGCTATGGTCACTTGTGATGGGGTGTGTATGGACACCGTAACTGTGTGTGGGCTTGGGGTGGCTAGAAGGGTGATGACAAATTATGGTGCAGTGTCAGCCTCTGGCAACCTCACCTGTGCCTCAACAGTACCATCATCATCATCATCGGTGTTTGTACGGACACTAACCTCAGATTGCATGCAGAAGGGACCCTGACCCACCTCGCCACCTGTGGGGGAAAAAACACACACTTTAAGACCTGTACAGCATTGCATAACAGTGCACTCATTTACACACACACACACACACACACACACACACACACACACACACACACACACACACACACACACACACACACACACTGACAGTCCACCTTACTACCTCCCTGTCCCTGGGTTTACAGACAGTCCCACATTCAGTCATATATGTTCTCCATCCTACATGGCACTTACTAATATACACTCTTTAATACTACCCATTAACATATCATTCCTCTCTATGCCTACACATGTGATCACAACACATGACCTGTTACTCCATCACCTCCCTGACTTGAGTGGAGTAGGTTGTACATGGCCTCACTGCTGTCATCCAGTGTTAACCCTGTGTATGTCCAGTCATGGTGTGCATGGCCCCTATATGGTTGGGGCTGCTACATTCACTACATATTTCACACACCGGAGTCTCATACTACAGTCTTGCTCAGTCCATGCCACATCTGCTGCACAGTCAACCTATCATGTGGGTAGCAGTAATATCTGGATACACTCACTGGTGTGTTCTGGTAATTCCCCATTACATTAGTAGTGCTGCATACGTGGGTAGCTGGTTAACTATCTGCTGATGGCAATATGATGTGTATACCTTGTGTCTACTTTCCCTCCCAATGCATGTTCCATGCTACAGACCTTGTTATGCTATCAGCTGACCTGTGTTCACATATCAGACAAGTTGTCCTGGTGTCTCATGTGTCACTCCATGTCCATGTACGGCACAATCCCAAGGAGAAGTACTGCTATGTGATTAATCCCACAATCACCTCTACATACATGGACACCCACACAAACAGACACACATGTACACACACATCTGAAATGCATCAACCACACTCCACTCCACCAGATTGCACTTACAGACACAATCAACACCCCCCCCACACACACACACCTACATGTGAGGTTGCACAACTTTTGTACACACAGTCCTCCCATTACCCTTATGTCAGCATGCATTACATATGGTATTTAACAGCATGCAGTGCAACTATAGTGACTTCATGCTAATACCAGTATACATGTGTGTGATGCATGG
This sequence comes from Protopterus annectens, assembly GCF_019279795.1. Lineage (NCBI taxonomy): Eukaryota > Metazoa > Chordata > Ceratodontiformes > Protopteridae > Protopterus > Protopterus annectens. Next base: position 728,625,131 of record NC_056749.1, read on the forward strand.
GCTGTGTTGGTAGGTGATAGCCCTTCCCCTTGATAACACTGCACCCATGCACAAAGTGTTACTGTGGACCTGTTATGCACCCTGCCTTGTACTGTGCATCATACCTCACAGGTGTACAAACTATTGCTGCATGTGTAGTACTGTTTCAGTTATGTCAGCTCCAATGCTCACAGCTCCTATGGTTTAGAGCAACTCATACCTGGGATGATATGTGAACAGTTGTCATTTGTGAATGCCTGATGTCTGGTTTACAGATCACAATATCAGTGGTGCATGTATGACCAATGCAAGACTATTACACTGACAACCACCAGACCTTACCATGGCTATGGGGGTTGCCCTAAACATGTCCCACAACTCTGCATGGCTGCAAGGTCTACTCATGTGTACATCCCTTGGAGTTCACACACTGCTGTCACTATTGCTGTGGAGTCAGGGTTACATCTGCCACAGTTACTTGACCTTATTGTGTGCAGATACAGCCATTCTTAACATACGTAGGATCCCTGCTGCAGTGCATTGCTGTGTCATGATGACACACCCTCCCCACCTCCAGCCTTTTTGCAGATGCTTGACAAATATGGCCTACATATGTGTCAGTTTGCAGTGTCCCAAGAATGGGACACTACATGCAACAGCCTACTACCAGCTAATTATGTGGACCACAGTACTATGTTATGACATAGTGTCAATCTGTAACAGTTGTTATTGTAATACAGGTATATTTACAGTTGTAGCACCATATGAGGGTGTTCTTTCACACATGTTCCTATTGTAGGCTGTGTGTCCCGCCATTCTTCTCATCCCTATGGACACATTTCACAATGACAGGATGTTAGTTATCTTGCATGCCTCTGATGTACCCTTCCGATACCCTATCATGGTCTCCACTGTGATGCAATGCATTTCACAGCAATGAAACATGAACGTGTACAGCATGCAGCATGAGCAGGTGTGCTAGATGTGTGCATGGCATATCCCATAGCTATTACATGCCCGATGTATTGTCAAGCATGAACATGAACCATACTCACCGGCTACAGGCTGCTGCCTTGGTGGTATTCTGGAGGGACCTACATAAGAGTGTGAGAGAGTTGATGTCAGTGGCCACAGCTGTGGCATTTATAAATGGTGAGTGCAGCATTACAGTATATCAACAGTAGAAGTCCACAATACTACAGCTTATGCACAACTGTTTATTACTTCTACACAGCAACAGACTATGTATATGACATCTCAGATATGCATGTTCTACCTGTACATATATGGATGCATACACAAGAGTGATCTAATGATGTGCCCTGGGGCCTTACCTGCACGCTCCTCAGCCAGTGTGTTGGTGGTACCCACCTCCAAAATGCTCCCAGCCAGTTGTTGGTTCTGCAGGTGGGCAGGTGCCACAAGGCTGCTGAGAAGCTCCACAACATGAGTCAGGGGTGGATGGATGGCATTCCCCCCCATTGTGAGGTGGTCTCCCCATACGGCAGCTGCATGCTGAAGTACATGGCGAAGCAGGTCAGTGCAATGATGCCGGACCTTCTCATAATGGCTGTTCTGCAGGCCGACATCACTGACCCTGTGGACTAGATTGTTCCATAGGGCAGTCTTCTCCTGCTGATCATGGGCTGTCCTGCCAAAAAGTAACGGGTAGTGCTGTATCATGTGTGCCATGATTACCTCAGTTTCTGCAGCACTGAACGCTGGTAGTCTTGCATGAGCCATCTTCCGTAGAAGACATAAAGATGGAAACAGGTCTGAGCAGCTCACACAGCAGGGTTACCATAGTCCTTAACACACATCTCTGTCTTCCCCACCATATCAGCTATAACAAACCGTTCACACAATGCAATTGGTATTTCGACAGCTTACCTACCATTGGGACATATATTGTATTGTACCACGCTTTGTGCTATGTGTTTTTACCATGCTTTGTACTATGTGTTTGTAACCATGTTCCCTGTGGGGACACTATCTTTGCTGGCCTATTAAAGACTACTTCACCTGCATGCCATTGTCAGTGCCACTATGGTTCCACATGTGCATGTGGTATGCATGCTATGTGATTGCTACACATCTGCCATTCTGTGTTATTGGGGATATCTATGCATGCTGTTGGACATGTTCCAGGATCGTGTGGACTATTACAGCCCACATATGTTCCATAACAGTGACACAATAGCATGTGTAGGGGTTAATTGCCAGCAGAACCACCTCTCCCACCTCATCTGGCCATGTTACCAGGCCACATTGCATCTAGGACCCTCCATGGGACCTTATCATCTACTGGTCCTGCACTATCTTAAGGTGGAACCACCTCAGGAGATGGTGTTCCCCCTCCCATGAGCACACACAGACACAACCCTGTCACCCACAGTCAGGTCCAGGGTCTGGTGCATAGAGAGCTCCACAGAGACATGGAGTATTTGCTACATCTCCTTGAGCCCTGCAGTACACATACAAGGGGTGGACATGCTTGCTCCTCGTGCACAGCCCACAAGCCAAGCACCTTTATGACCATGTAGATGCTGTCGTGACTGTCCATGGGTGGGGACCTTGGTCCCATTGCTTCCATATGGGGGCTCAATGGCGTACACATTCCAAACAACACTCCCTATTCACGGTGTTTACACACCACATTTGTCATATGCCAGTCCAGTATGCTGTCTTTTCTGTCTGCAGACCCAACCTACATACCACAATTTGCCTACTAGCCTTCACTAACATACAAATCCCACCTTCATGAACAAATGCGATGCGTTTTCAACATGGGTTATACACCACATGTCAAACTCTATTTTGCACCCATGTACTGCTGTATATATATATATATATATATATATATATATATATATATATATATATATATATATATATATGTGCTGTGTATTGATATGTGTGATGTTCTCTCACTCATATCTCATATCATGGAAGGGGACGTGTATTTATATATATATACATATATATATATATATATATATCTGTGCGTGTGTGTGTGTGTGTGTGTGTGTGTGTATATATATATATATATATATATATATATATATATATATATATATATATATATATATATATATATATATATATATATAGGGTCTATATTAGAACATTAGAATACCAAATGTTAAAAATTTCGAGTGCTGTAATATTGACCCGTTTTCATCGAACACTGAAAATATCGAAGAAACAGAAAACCAAATTTTTTCCTAGGGAAAGAATTTGGTTGTCCATTTCTGTTTCTTCTGTATTTTCAGCACTGTGGTGGAAAGTTATGGGTCAGGTTCAGGTAAGTGTGCGATTGTGTGGATGTGAAGGTTAGGGCGGGGTAGGTGAGTTAGGGTTAGGGCGCAGGTCAGCTAAATGTGTGAGTGTGTGGATGTGAGCGTTAGGGCGGGGTAGGTGAGTTAGGGTTAGGGTGCGGGTGAGGTGATTGTGCGATAGTGATGGACCTTAGAGTTAGGGTTTGGGTTAAGGTAAGTGGATAGTTAGTGGTGTATGTATAGTTTAGTGTAGGGTTAGGTGTAAGAGTTTAGGTGTATGTGTGTGGATTGCTGTTTATTTGGTGTGCTTGTGTTGTGTGCATGTGTTTTGGAATAGCAAATTATTTCCCTAGGAAAAAATTCGCTGTTCTGAATGTTCAGTGTTTTAAATTTTCGATTCATAGGGTTCAATATTAGAACACTCAACATTTTGAATGTTCGGTGTTCTAATATAGACCCTATATATATATATATATATATGGTTCTACCTCACATAAACGAAACACCAAAACACCGACAACGCAATAACCGAAACCACATAACCGACAGTACAAAAACACAAAATCCCACATGCCCGACAACGAAATAACCGACGGTACACAAACACGAAACCTCATACACTTCACACACCACAATCAACAAACAAAACACATTCCCGTCCAAAACCACATACACAACACAAGCACACCAAAAACCCTACAAACCCACACTAAACCTCACATACACAACTACCTACAACCCCAACCCAAACCCTAACCCTAAGGTCCGTCACTAGCACACTTACCTGACCCGCTCCTAACCCTAACTCACTTATCCCGCCCCAAACCCAAACACAATCACTACCGCGACACTTACCTGACCCGGCCCCTAACCCTAACTCACTTATCCCGCCTAACCCAAACACAATCACTACCAGACACTTACCTGGCCCGCCCCTAACCCTAACTCACTTAACCCACCCCTATCCACACTTACCTTACTGCACCCTAACGTCCGTCACTACCGCATACTTACACAGCCTTTTCCCATTTCGACATCCTCCGCGCCGGTGCTTTCATCCGTCGGGTCGCTCTTCTCCTTGTCAATCTTCTAGGTCCCGTCGCTGGTCTTCTGCGCTGTCGATCTTCTGGGGCTCGCGATTTCCTGTCGATGTTCAAGTGTCGTTGAAGTGAGCTAGAACCATATATATATATATATATATATATATATATATATATATATATATATATATATATATATATATATATATATATATATATATATATGTGTGTGTGTGTGTGTGTGTGTGTGTGTGTGTGTGTGTGTGTACATATATGTGTAGATATATATTGTGGGTTGTTTATATACCTATATCTATATGAGTCTGTATATCTGTAGACATACACGTCTAATTATATATCACACATATATTTATCTATATGTGGGGTGCATACAGACATCTGGTCAACACTCTGTAACTCTCTTTCCTTCACAGCTGCACTGTTCTGCCTTGTTGCAACACAGACAGGTGTCACATGTGAACACACACTAACATTAGGGTGGTATATAGGGTGACAAATTTCAGCTAAGCCTATTATACACCTATGGCATTTGTGCATGCTACATTACACATTAACATGGCTGTCCGGTAAGTGGTGTGCTCTGACACCCATGTGTCTGTCTTGACGGCAGTACTTCCACCACCAACTATTGCCCACACTAACATACCAAACACATATATTATGGCTTACATCTTTGTCATTCATTGCTGATCTGCACAGTTGACAGGTATGTCCCACTGCCTACAGGGACAGAGCAGTTGTTCACAGAACATCATTACAGGAACAACTACAGATGGCACATATAAATCATTCCACATCATATATCCATTCCACATCATATATCCTATTATTCTATACCACTCCCTTATACTGTTCTAACATGTCGAGTGGTAGATTACTGGCGTCCTCTCCAGTTCAGCTGGTTAATCTGGGTATCTTGAGACAATGCTACAATTGTCTCATGTACACAGACAACCCTCTCCTCCTCCCAACAAACACAAATACATGTGAGAGATGCAACTATATAGCCAAACTGGAGGCTGAACTCTCTCAACTCAGGGCTGGCATGACCAGACAGGAGGAGATGATAACCACACACAACAAACCCAGTCCCACATAGACCTACCACAACTGCAAACCAAACACATAAAAACACAAAGACATACTCGGAGGCTCTAATAAAAAATTTACCAAAACAACAGAGGCTCCCAAAGCAGACATCCAAAAATCCACCACCTCAAAACAAAACACATGCAACACATGCTTCAATAAATCAGTGTGTCAATCAATCACAGCCCTTAAGGCCAAACACCATGCCTGATACACTAGTAATAGGTGACTCTATAGTCAGACACACTGATGTCCCGCTTATCAGGCTGAACAATGAGAGGGTGACTGTGAGCTGCCTATCGGGAGCTAGGATCCGCCACATAACACACGCACTCAGGTCCCTCCAAAGCAAGTACAAATATGACTCCGTCATTGTCCATGCTGGCATGAATGACCTGAGATGTACCTCCCTGGACTACATGAAAAGAGACATAGAGGAGCTCTCTGATTATGTAGCCCAGGCTGGTATGACCCTGACCCTGAGCAGCATCTTGCCCTCACCAAGAATGATGCCACAATACAAAGACAAGATGATCAGCTTTAATAATTGGCTCAAGTACTGGTGTCATTCTAAGGGGATCCAATGTCTGTCTGCCTGGGATGACATGTTGGACAAGCCACGCTGCTTCGCAAGGGACGGCTTGCACCTGTCACCACTGGGCTTCCGGATATTGGCTAAGGCTCTTGCCACCCCCATAGTGCCTTTTTAGGCAAGGCTCAAAAGACAAACCCACCTCCTTAGAAAACAAAAATGGAAAAAAACTAAGGGTGATGCTGCTCAACGCCAGAAGTCTAAATCTCAAGATGCAGACACTCGATGCACTCCTCAGTATGGAGAACATCGACTTCTGTGCAGTAACTGAAACCTGGTTCAAGGCTCCTGAGAGCACCCCAGCGCTACCAGGCTATACCTCAGATCATGCTTTTCGCCCCAAAACCCGGCCGAACCACAAGGAGGGGAGTGTCCATATTCATCAAGGACACCCACATCTCCAGGTTAGTAGCAACACATGAAGCATCGGAGACCATACAGGTGCAACTAACCATAGGCAAAACTGCTATACAACTGGTAGCATGTTACAGACCACCCTCCCAATCTCAGGAACCCCACTCAGCCTTCCTGAAGACATTGGAGGATATGAATGTATCACAAAATGCCATCATACTGGGAGACTTCAACTACCCTAACATAGATTGGGTACATTATTCTAGCCCTAACACCCTAGCCCAAAGGTTTCTGGAATTCATAAATTCAAATGCACTGGAACAACTAGTCACCTCTCCCATTAGGGAAGATAATATACTAGACCTGATCATCACAAACATGGGGACAAAATGCTCCACACCAGAGGTATACCCCTCACTAGTGAGATCTGACCACAAACTAATCACCCTGGATATACATATCCCACCTCCACCCCCAGCACAAAAGACCTCAGTGAAAAACTTCTCAAAAGCAGACTTCACTCTTCTTAAGACTGAGATGGTATCCTTTAAGCCCACTGGGCCAGTGGATACCACATCCCACAATGCTAAATCCTTCACAAATGCTTTCTATGGACATCTCCAAGAATGCATGGATCATGCAATCCCAAATAAATCCAAGTCCCTCTCCACCAAAGGCAAGCATCCTGTCTGGTGGACCTCAGCCATTAACAAATTGTATAACAAAGAAGGAAGCTACTGCACGACAGAGCAAAATCCCATAAAGGGAAGACATCTCTGATCAACACTAGCAGAAAACTACGTTCTCTCATAAAAACATCCAAGGCCAACTTTGAGAGAAAAATCACTAAGGACACTAAAGATAACCACAAAGCCTTCTTCAGCTATGTTAGAAACCTGGGTGGAAACCCTCAGATATGCTCAGAGTTAGTTCACAACAACAAAATATACACTGAACCCACAGATATTGCCAACATTCTGGCTGACAGGTTCAGTGCAAATTTCTCCCCTCCCTCACCCCCAAAAGAAGAAATACTTATCCCAGCTGAATGTAATCTCCCTGTCATCTCAGATGTCCAGGTGAGAGCCACCCTCAGCAAAGCTAAAAACACAGCATCAATGGGACCTGACAGTATCCCGGGTTGCGTGCTACGTGAACTCCAAGAGGAGCTAAACCCGCACATAAAAATGCTATTTAACCTTAGCCTTACTACAGGATATGTACCTGAACACTGGCGTACAGCAACAGTGGTCCCAGTCCACAAAGGGGGTACCTCTACAGACCCTGGGAACTACTGCCCCATAAGCTTAACCAGCCTGGTCTGCAAAGCTATGGAAAGAATCATTATGGAACTCATAAACAGAGACATTGGGGACCTACAGACACTTGACCCCACCCAGTTCGGTTTTGTAAAGGGCAGATCCTGCCTTTTGAACCTGGTTGACTTTTTCAAAACAGTCACTAGAGCCATTGATGAGGGCAAAGCAGTCCATACAGCCTACCTGGACTTGGCTAAGGCGTTTGACACAATACCCCACTCAGGCATCATAGATAAGCTCAACAGCTTAAATGTAAACCCTTATGTCACTAGATGGGTTGCAAACTGGCTAAAGGACAGAACCCATAAAGTTAAAATCGCTGGAGCAATGTCAGACTCAAAGCCAGTCACAAGTGGTGTCCCACAGGGATCTGTCCTGGGACCCGTCTTGTTCGGCATTTATTTCTCAGATGTTAAAGCAAACATGGGAGGGTTGTGGCTGACAAAGTTCACAGATGACTGCAAACTAAGTGCCATAGTCGATACACCAGCGGACACATACATCCTACAAAAAGGCCTCACAGAAACGGACAACTGGTGCTGGAGTCATGGCCTTAAACTAAATGCCAAAAAATGTATAGTCATCCCCTTTGGGGAAAACAAAGTACCCACAAATTATCACATAGACAGCAACCCACTGAGTATGGAAAAAGTAATCAGAAACCTAGGGACCCAAGTCAACAGCGACCTCTCATTTGACACCCACGTTGCCAAAGTGGTTAGAAAAACATTCTACCTTGCACACCTTATCATGAAGGGATTCACATCCAGATCCAAGGATGTCATTGTACCCCTATACTCCTCCCTCATCAGACCCATGATTGAGTACAATGCCCCATTTGGTATGTACCTCACACGGCATTTGCAACAGCTGGAGAGACCACAAAAGTACCTCACCAAGAGGATCAAGGGTCTCCAACATATGTCTTATTCTGCCAGACTAAAGAATCTCCAGCTCTATTCAGTAGCATACCGCCTGCTCAGAGGTGATCTCTGCCTGACGTACAAGGCCATGTCCAATCAGGAACTGATGGACATGCTCCACCTCAAAAAATCCAAATCCATCAGAACCACGAGAGCTAAAGACTTAAACCTCAGCACAAGTATGAATAGGACATGCTTGAGGGATAGATTCATAACCCAGAGGCTTCCCATGCTCTGGAACAAGATCCCAGTTCATGTTAGGCAGAGCCCCTCACTGACTCTCTTCAAGAGAAATCTTGATGAGTGGATGGGAGATCGTAAGTTTACCCCAGGGGTCACATCTGTGTCACTACTAGACAGGGGCACAGTAAACTAATTCTATTATATAAGGGGACCTTCACTGTGTCACTACTAGACAGAGGCACAGTATTCTAAATCTATTCTGTGCATTTTGTACTATTTTATGGGGTGGCGAAAGCCACATCACTATGGCTAGGCTTACAAATGCCCCAGGGCAGATAGCCTATTACTAAACTATGAAACTATGAAACTATGAAACATACTACATTCAGTTAAATACATATATGTATTACATACCTGTAATTTTTTTTCTGACAGCGGTGACAGCTTTCTGTTATTTATGGTTTTATTTTTTGGGTTTTTTTTGTCTCTCTCTCTCTCTCTCTGTCTTTCTCTCTCTCTCCCCACTAGAGGGATTGAGCTGGTTTGAATAGATTGCAGCATGGCTTTTGTAGGTGATGCACATGATCAGGTGATGGGCTCTGCACCAATCAGTGTGCAACAGTTGCTAACTGCATGCAGCCTGCTGTGTAGTAGTTCAGATAACCACTGTCATGGCAACCCAGTACTATAAAATACTGACTCATGTGGGCATTGTCCCTTAACCTTTCCAGTATGGAGGACATCCTTCCTGTATGTGGGCAGCAGTGTTACAGACAGCAGGTAGCAATACCTCTTACAGTAGGACTTGCAGACACAGGCCAACTACACATTTGTATAAGGTTCCAGACCTACAGACAGAGTGAGTAGTGTTGTTATGTGCATTGTATATTGCTGGTCTTACAGTGTTTTTGTGTACATAGTAGTTTACGATGGAATGCAGTCTGTCTGCATAGCTCTCAACTGTGGGCCTATCCACATGATGGCCAGTGGACTGTCTGTTAGGTTTTGTCTGTGCACCACACAGGTCTTGTCCTAGATATATCACTGGCAGTCTGTCTGTTATGTGCTATCAGTACATGGCTACATCCATTTGTGTTTCTGATGTCTTAATCCTGCATAAGGGTATGTTGCAACAAATCCTGTAACACCAGCAATTTCCAGGGTGTGTAACAACAATATTGCAAATATGGCCCTGTGTTCCTGCCTCTGTCCTCCACATATATGGAAGGCTTTGTCCTGCTGTTATACAGTTCGGGGTTGTTAGGTAATAGCCTATCATTATTTACTGCTAGCATTCCTGCTATCATCCCAGTCATATCGTGGACTCCCACAAAATATGTTGGTCATGGTCCATACATGTGATACATTGTCATTACCACAACTAATACATTTTCCCCTAGGCCTTGACTACAGGGTGTAATTGGAGGCTGCTGAACTACATCTGTAATTGTTGATTGTTATTTATCTTGAAGGCAAATCCTTTGTCTAGGGCCTTGCATTCATCATTGATTACATATTTCAAAATCTATGTGCTGTAAGTAATGGCATACATTAACGTATAGTACACAAAATAAAGGTTTTCTGTTTATGCATACCTGTGTGTGGTGTCATGTCCTTTGAATTGTGAATGGGTATATGTTTAATGTAATTATTCTCATTTGTTGGAATGGCTGCCACACTACACATTTCACAGGTACCAGTAACAGGGCTTGTGGCTGAGGGATATACTTTGCACCCAGTACTTCCACACTACTTCTACATATGTATGGCTATTAATACCTTTTAGGTTCATAGGTTCATAGGTAGGTACTGGGCTATCTGCCCGAAGGCATATATTAACCCAGCCATGTTGTGCGGTATTCACCGCCCCTTTGGTTAGTTTACTAGGCCCTTTATCTAGCAGCTAGTACCCTTGGCCCCTATCTAGTAGAGCTGTTGGTATGATCCCTGATGTGAACTTTCTATTACCTATCCACTCGTCAAGGTTCCTCTTGAAGAGTGATAGTGAGGGGCTCTGTCTTATGTAGATCGGGACCTTGTTCCATAGCAAGGGAAGTCTTTGCAAAGGGAATCTATCCCTCCAGCATGCTCTATTCATTGTTGTGCTGAGGTTTGTATCCCTAGAGCTTGTAGCTCAAGTGGATTTGGTTTTGCTAAGATGGAGCATGTTCAACAGTTCTGGGTTGGACATGACCCTGTATGTTAGACAGAGATCGCCTCTGAGAAGGCGGTATGCAACAGAGAAAAGCCTTAGTTTTTTCAATCGTGCTGCATAGGGCAACTGTTTGAGGCCAGTAATCCTCTTAGTGAGGTACCTCTGTGGTCTCTCCAGCTGCTGGAGATGCCTAGCCAGGTACATTCCAATTGGTGCATTGTACTCAATAATGGGTTTGATGAGGGAAGAGTAGAGGGGTACCACTACAGCCTTAGATCTTGATGCGAACCCTTTCATGATCAGATGGGTCACATAGAAGGATTTTCTAACCACCTTGGCAACATGGTTATCAAAGGAAAGCTGACTGTCTACTTGGGTCCCTAGATCCCTTATTACTACTTCAGATTTTAGGGGGTTATCTCCTATGTGGTAGTTCGCGGGTACTCTGTTTTTTCCAAAGGGGATTACTATGCATTTTTTAGTATTTAGCTTGAGACCATGGCTTTGACACCATGCATCAGTCTCATTAAGCTCTTCTGGAGGATATCCATGTTGGCCGGAGACTCTATTATAGCACCCAGCTTGCAGTCGTCTGCAAACTTGGTCAGCCACAGCCCTTCAGTGCTTGCCTGTACTTCTGAGAAGTATATGCCAAACAGGAGGGGCCCCAGGACAGAGCCCTGAGGCACACTGCTCATTACTGGTCTGGATTCAGACATAGATCCCGCTACTCTTACTTTGTGGGATCTGTCTGAGAGCCAGTTTGCGATCCATCTTGTGACGTAAGGGTTTATGCTCAGGTTGGTGAGTTTATCAATAATACCCGAATGGGGAATGGTATCAAATGCTTTAGCAAGGTCAAGTTAAGCCATGTGTACCTCCTTTCCCTTATCTATAGCCTGAGTAACTGTCTCAAAGAAGTCCACCAGGTTCAGGAGTCATGATCTGCCCCTGACGAAGCCGAACTCTGTGGGATCAAGTGTTTGGAGGTTCCCAATCTCTCCATTTATGAGTTCCATAATGATTTGCTCCATTGCCTTACAGATGAGACTGGTCAGGCTTATTGGTCGGTAGTTCCCAGGGTCGGTTGTGGGTCCACCCTTGTGCAGTGGAAGCACCGTTGCTGTGCGCCATTCTATGGGCACATATCCTGTCGAGAGGCTGAGACTGAACAGGGTATTCAGATGCGAGGTTAATTCATTTTGGAGTTCGCGTATGACACAGCCCGGGACACCATCTGGTCCCATGGAGGCAGTGTTTTTAGCTTTAGATAGAGCCTTATTAACCAACGTATCAGTAATAATTGGAGTTACACACTCCCCTGGAATAGTAATAGGCCCTGTAGGTGGTGAGGGGGGGGGGGATTTGCACTGAACCTGTCAGCCAAGATGTTGGCAATGTCAGTGGGGTCAGTGTATTTTGTTCCATTTTGTACTAGCTCAGAACAGACCTGAGCGTTGCCATTTAGGTTTTTGACGTAGCCATAGAAGGCCTTATGGTTATCCTTGGCATCCTTGGCAACTTTCTTTTCAAAATTGGCTTTAGTTGACTTGATGAGGGCCCTCAATTTCTTACTAAGGCTGATCAGGGAAGATTTTTCTACTTGAGATCTGGCCTTTTTTTGTACAAGTCTCCTCCTTTTGTTGTATAGTTTGCTTATGGCCGGGGTCCACCAGACTGGTTTCTTCTTGCTTGAGGAAGGAGTCTTGGTTTTATTTGGGATAGCACGTTCCATGCAATCCTGAAGATGTATATAAAGTGCCTTGGTGTAGGATTCTGCATCCTGGATATCATTATCCTTTTGCAAGGGAATAGTGAAGCTTTCCACTTCTGACGCAAGTAGTTTGAAGTTTGCTTTGGAAAGGTTTTTTACAATGGTTTCTCTGACGGGGGAGGTGGAGGGGTGAGGATGTCTAGGGTTATCAGTTTGTGGTCTGATCTGACCAGAGAGGGAGTGATAACGGGTGTAGTACAATGGGTGCCCATATCTGTGATGATTAAATCCAATATGTTGTCCACTCTAGTGGGAGAACATACCAGTTGTTCAAGGGCATTTGAATTTATAAATTCTATGAACCACTGGGCATAGGAGTTAGAACTTTGGTAGTTCACCCAGTCTATACCAGGGTAGTTGAAATCATCCTAAATTATGGTGTTGGGTAGGACCTCTATATTTTCCAGTGCCTCAAGGAATGCTGAGTGAGCATCTTGGGACATGGTGGGCGATCTATAACATGCTACGACTTGAAATGTGGTTTTGCCTGCTGATTGTTGCACATGGATGATCTCTGGGGCATCATGCTGTGCCACTAACCTGGAGATGTGGGTATCCTTGATGAATATGGATACACCTCTGCCCTTTGTACTGTGATGTGGTAACTGAGGCCAGAAGGTATGATATGAAATGTAACCTGGTAGTGCTGGGGTGCTCTCTGGAGCCTTGAACCAGGTTTCCGTCACTGCACAAACATCAGTTTTCTCCATACTGAGGAGTACCTTGTGTGCATGCATTTTGAGGTTGAGACTTCTGGCGTTGAGTAGCATTACCCTTAGTTTTTGGTTACCTATGCTGGTTACGGTGGTTGGTTTGTCCTTTGAGCCTTGCCTAAAAAAGGCACTATGGGGATGGCAAGAGCCTTGGCCATTATTTGAAAGCCTAGGGGTGACAGGTGCAAACCATCACTGGCGAAACAGCGAGGCTTGTCTATCATGTCATCCCAGGCAGACAGACACTGGATCCCCTTAGAATGACACCAGAAGCTTAGCCAATTGTTGAAACTGATAATTTTGTCTTTGTATTGTGGTATCATTCTAGGTGAAGGTAGTATGCTACTCAAGGTCAGGGTCATACCAGCTTGGGCTACATGATCAGAGACCTCCTCAATGTCTCTTTTCATGTAGTCCAAGGAGGTACGTCTTAGATCATTCACACCAACATGTACAATGACAGCATCATACTTGTACTTGTTCTGGAGTGACCTAAGTGCCTGTGTTATGTGGCGGATCCTGGCACCCGACAGGCAGCTGACAGTAACCTTCTTGTTCAGCCTGGTGAGTGGAACATCTGTGTGCCTTACTATAGAGTTTCCTATTACTAGCGTGTTGGGTATGGTGTTTTGCCTTAGGGGCTGTCGTGAGGCACACTGCTGAGGTGAATTATGTGTTTTCTGGCTTGTGTTTGGAGGTGCAGGTTGCTTGCTTGTTTGCTTTGGAGGGCCCTGTTTCTTTTTCAGATTGGTACCTACTGCCTCCGAATATGTTTTTGTGTATTTATGTGTATGTTTTGCCGGTGCTTGTTTTGTAGATCCATGTGTGACTGGTGGTGTGATTTTAGTGTGTCTTTTCTCCTCTTGACTGTCTGTTACAGTCATGGGTTGAGAGCGCTTAGCCTCCAGTCTGGCTGTGTATTTGCATCTCTCACAAGTGTTTGTGCCTAGAGGTAAGAGGAGAGGGTTGTCTGTATACATGAGGCAGTTGTAACATTGCCTCAGGATGCCCAATTCCACCAGATGAACTGGAGAGTACACCTGAAGTTGACCTCTGGACATGCTTGGCAAAATAAATTTCACTTGTCTTGCGGGCAATCGAGGGTCTTATGCTGTATTATAATAGTGCTATCTAGGAGATTTGGAAAATAATAGTGCTGTCTAGGAGATTTGGACAAGTGCTGATTTGGGCTATGCAAGTACTGCAATAAGAGCAGTTGATCTGAAGCACTTGAGTTGAGGCTTGCCTAGTTCTAAGGGAAAATTTGCAGTGCAGACTTTGTGGAGCCAGGAATAGTATACCCCAGCTAACCGGCGCTGCCTGATGCTGCTCTGTGCACAAGACCGTGCAAAAAGAGAGTTGCAGGGTTTTAAGAGAGAGCGAGATCAAGGAGTATGGAATTGACCCAAAATGGCCAATAAAACTACAGTTTCTAGGCAGTAACCACTCTTACAGGGACAGGCAGGCTGCTCAGTGTTAACCACTGCCACTGGTGAACACAGAGACTTCCCTTTAGCCCAAGTAAGCACTGGCCTCCAGGAAACTTACAAACAGTTCAGAACAGCAACTCTGTAACTGAACTTTTTTTAAATTATAGAAAGTGGGAAAATAGCAAGTTTTTTTGTTTTTTGTCTTTGTTTAAGGATAGCAGAGACACACAAGTAGCAAACTAGTCAGAACAGTGCAATAAATGACCCCAATATGTGTGTGCTAGGCCAGTGGCAGGTAAAATGCAATTTTAAGAAAAAATTATTTTAACGTAAGTGCAACACAAAAAATGCAATAAACAGGCTCTAGGTATGTTCTAAATACTATTTCTAACACAGATATCAACTTTTGCAAGCAAGAAAACGCCGAAAAGTAAGTGGCAATAGAGTTTGTCTGTGTATATGTGTACATACCTATATACATCTCATATATCTATATATATATGTGTGTATGTATATATATATATATATATATATATATATCTATGTGTGTATATATATATATATATATATATATGTCTGTATATATATATATATATGTATATATATATATATATATATATATATATATATATATATATATATATAGTTACTGCAGTGGTGGTGCTGCGGTAGCATTGTCGCCTCACAGTTAGACGTTGCCCGTTCAATTGTCAGAGCGTCTTCTGTGTGGCGACATGCATGAACGGGCATTCCTTCGTTGAAGGTTGTGCGTTAGGCCCGGCAAGCCAGCACGTAAAACTTTACTGCCAATAGTGGACCGGAGTTCTGTTGTGGTGACCCCTAACCGGGAAAAGCCGAAAGACACAAACAAATATGTATGTACATATATATATATATATATATATATATATATATATATATATATACCTGCATATATTTGTCAATGTATAGATGTGTGTGCTTATCTGCACCATTGTAATGTGTACTCCTTCCACATTGTACATTCCCTATGGTAGAATGACTTTTCTGCATGATATGTTACAGATATTGCTCTGACATTTTTCAGGTGAATTAGCTTACTGTTAAAGCATTGTAGATGTGTTGTGGTGGGTCCTGAAGTCAAGACCTGCATGTGCTGGATATTGGATTGCACAGCATATCCATTAGGGCTGTGGAGGGGAGGGTAACATAGCACCAATTACCAAGTATCCCTCATTTGAGCCCCCACCCCCATTAACAGTGCATATGGTCTGTTATGTTGTAGTGAGTGGTTCAGGAATTTGTTCCCATGTGGAAATGCTATACACATTTCTATCTGTGTATATATATATATATATATATATATATATATATATATATATATATATATATATATATATATATATATATGTGTGTGTGTGTGTGTGTGTGTGTGTGTGTGTGTGTGTGTGTGTGTGTGTGTGTGTATATCTATATAATTATATGTGTAAAGACCCTATATATATATATATATATATATATATATACATATGAACATATTTATCTATCTATATACAATTGATGTTAGAAGATTATTTGTGAGTCATACATATAGATATATATATATATATATATATATATATATATATATATATATATATATATATACATATAGCTGTCTATCTGTCTACATTTACAGATATATATCTGTCCATAAGTCCATGCATGTTCAGCTCATAATTTTGGCCTGTACCTCATTCTCTTGGCAATTGACATGGATGATCTCAGGATTGAAGTCAGTAACTAATGATGACACTTTTGTGTTTCAGACTTCATCTCCTTCAAAATATGTGTTTTAATACATATAACTGTTTAACTAGCAATGTTTTAAGTGTATAAGAGCAATATTTGACATATATCCCTATTTGTACCCACATTTTGGCACACTTTGTCCAGAATTCTTGCATTAAGAGGTTGTGTGGTATGATATTATTACATTTCCTGTGCAGATGAATGATTGTGTTGGATGATATGTTTGCAAAAACATCAGGATTATGTATATCTGCCAAGGCTTAGTGGTAAATCACTTTGTGTACAGTGTGTAGGGTCCTGGCTTCGAGCCTTGCAGAGGCTGTTTGTTTTGTTTCTGGGCAGAACACGGGACGTTGGATACGGAGTGATTAAGGAACTTTATAGCAGTTGTAAGCGGGCGTGAATGTGTTTGCGTGGAGCTAAGCACTGCTAGCTTCCGGTTACACTTTCTTATACTCAGTTAGCTTCCATCTTGCTTAATCTTTGAAGACAGCGCTTACCCCGTGCAGACGCACTTAAACATGCTTACTAGTGCTTACATATGCTTATTACTGCTTATTTCTGCTTAAACCTGCTAACTAGTGCCTTATTCATTATGACACTGATACTTCACATGTGCATTTCCTGCAGTACTCTAGTTCATAAATATGTGTTATGTAGTGGGTTTTGCAACAAAAACATTGGTTATAACATGCTTTGCCATGTAAAATAGACAGTGCTGCAGTGGGACTCGAACCAGGAATGCCTGCTCATTAGCCAGATGCTATGCCCACTACACTATTGCTGTGATGTTTCATTTGCCTATATCTTCCTTGTTATCCTCTTCAGCCTTTTACAATGCTTTAACAGTAGCTAACACAGCAACCATCTATTCTCTGGTTGCTAGCCCAGCCATACCACACCTCCACACATTGCCCTCTCTCCACGTCTCGATACTCATCCAGTATACTATCTCGACCCAAGCTTCTTCAGAATCTTCATCCGTTTAGTCCACGTACGTATGGGCCTTGCCATGTTCATCTTTCGGGACATGTGTAAACATCAGAATGACTCACAATTTTTGGTTTGTCCCACCTGGGACAGACCTGTTTTTGTGTCAAGATTAGACTTAGCTGGTCTACACTGTTTCTCCCACTGGTAGCATCCTGCCAGGGGTTTGAGAAGCAGCGGTTTGCTCACACATCTGCCTAGCCTCATCTCTCGGTTCCACGGAACCGACGTCCCAGGTTTGATGTTCTGAGCATGAAGCACACCCACACGACCCCTTGACGTGCACCATTTTTTAAATTATTTTCTTAAGTTTTTTGCAAGACTACTGTTCTCACATTATGATTGGTCCAGAACTGTTTTGGTAATTTACATTAACTGCTCAAGTAGTGTATTTGAGCAATGTACAAATGGTTGCTCATATTATTGTAACATGTCTGTCTGCAGGGGTTTTGATATTACATAAGAGGACAGCGCTAAATAATACAGGGGTTGCTGGTGTTCTCCTTTTCATTCATTTTTAATGCTTTGTTCTCACAAAGTTCATACTTGATATATATATATATATATATATATATATATATATATATATATATATATATATTTATTTATATATATATATATATATATATATATATATATATATATATATATATATATATATATATATATATATATATATATATATATATATATATATATATATATATATGTATATATATATATATATATATATATATATATATATATATATATATATATATATATATATATATATATATATATATATATATATATATTTGTACATACACACACACATACATCTACATAATTACATACATTTCCTATACTGTTAAATGACTGTGCTGAATGATATGTTTGTGATAACATTAGATGTATGTGTATGTGCCATGGCTTAGTGGTAAATCAATTTGCCTATAGTGTGCAGGGTCCAGAGTTTGCAACTTGGGAGTGCTGATTATTTTGTTGCTGGGCAGGACATGAGCTGTTGGATACAGAGTGACTAAGCCACTTTTAAGCAATTGTAAGTAGGTTTGCGCTGGTTTGCGTGGAGGTAAGCACTGCTAACTTCCTGTTACAATGTGTTATACTCAGCTTCTAAATTGCTTAACCTGTGTAGGCATAGCTTACCCCCACGTAAACAGGCTTATACCCGCTTACTGCTGCTTAAAAGTGCTTTCTCCTGCTTACCCCTGTGTTAATTTCTTTAAAAGAAAAGAAAAAGGGGTTGATAGGAAAATGGTGAAAAAAGGGGCACAAAAAGGGAAAGACAGTAGGGAAAATAGCCAGGGATGTGCAGGAAGGGTGTAGGGAAGGTCCATAGCTGCCCATTTCTTCTACAGCAACAGCTGTGCATATACACCAAATTTGGAGGTAGATTTGAACACTCAAACCCCTGGCTGGGGGTGAGGACAACAATAATTTGTTGTGATGCCAATTAGACCAGATTACATGAGTCCAGGGGACATGTGTGTGAAATGGACAGCTATATATGGGGCAAGATTTTTTTGTGGGAACAGATTGCCCTTTTTTTTCTTTTCAGGTGAGAGTGGGATGTTGGGGAGGGGTAGTAGGTATATTTCGGGAGGTAGTTTGGGTAGGTTAACAGACAAGACAAACAAGACATATACAGGGGCAGTATATGACACATGTGGGTGGTAAACACCTTGGATGGGGAGGGGATGTTTGGAAGTCGCAAGCCCATGAGCCCGCAAATGGAAACAGTGAGATTGAGGTCCCGACCCATGGGTAGTCACCACTGCACCTTCATGGCCCCAAAGGTGGCTGTGCTGAGGGCTGGGTAGGAGGGGCAGGCTTACACTCTAATTGCTCCACATGTCCCTCAAGCTGGTGTAGCTGGTCTTGAAACTCCCTGTAGAGCTACCTATGCACCACAGCCTGGACCTGACAGCGGGTGACAGGTACCTCTCTGCCCCCACTCCCAGAGGAGACCGAGCCCCATCCCCTGTGGCGGTTCCACCCGAAGGTGGTGCAGAGCCAGTGGAGGAGGAGGTCCCAGACTGGGCCCCAGTCATGCTGGTGCCAGGTGCCATGGCCAGCTGAAGTGAGACAGGTGGGTCTGCTGGGACCGGCCTTCCCATACGAGCTATGTTGTTGCATTTTTAAGAAAGATATAAGTTAGTCATAGTCAACAGCATTCAGGATTAGTTATAACAGCAATCATAGTTATTCCCATTAACCCAAGACTCCAGTTTACCACAGTTGCAGAGCAAGCAGAGCACATGCATATATAGGTTCATAGGTTCATAGGTTGGTACTAGTCTATCGGCCCTAGGGCCTATATAAGCCGAGCCATAACAATTCCCTGGCTATTTCTTCCCACACTATTTACTTCTCTGCACCCCTGTCTGGCAGGGTGACTGACGTGATCCCCGGGGTGAATTTCCTTTCTCCCATCCAATCGTCAAGGTTCCTTTTGAAGAGGGACAAGGAGCACTCTGCTTGACATGTATGGGCAGTCTTTTCCAGAGTCTGGGTAGTCTCTGGGTCAGGAACATATCCGTCCAGCATGTTTTGTTTATTGTGATGACAAGGTTTAGATCCCTGGAGCGTGTGACTCTGAGCGATTGGAATTTTTTAAGTGTAGCATGTCCAACAGCTCTGGGATTGACATGGCCTTGTATGTTAAGCAGAGATCGCCTCTGAGTAGATGATATGTGACAGAGTATAGCTGGGGTTTTTTAAGGCAATCAGCATAGGGCATCTGCTTTAGGCCTGTGATTCTTTTAGTGAGGTATTTATGCAGCATTTCCAGTTGTTGCAGATGTCTTGAGAGGTACATACCAAATGGAGTGTTGTATTCTATAATGGGTCTAATGAGGGATGAACACAGTGGGACAATGACCTCCTTTTTTTTGGATGAAAAGCTCTTAGCGATGAGGTGTGCCACATAGAAGGATTTCCTGACTGTTGTGGCAATGTGCTTATTGAAGGTGAGACCACTGTCCACCTGTGTCCCTAAGTCTCTTATCACACTTTCGGTATTTAGTGTACTGCCACCTATGTGGTAATTCACGGGTACATGTTTTTTCCCAAAGGTGATAACTATACATTTCTTGACATTGAGCTTGAGCCCATGGCTCTGGCTCCAAACATCTGTTTCTGTAAGGCCCTTTTGCAGAGTATCCACATCATTTGGGGACATATGGGACAACAGTGGCCATTACAACAGCATGCAGGTTTCTTTGATGGCAACAGGCCACCAATATGGTAGTATTTTAACATGGCACATGCATAGAACCAAATGTGAATATTTATAAACCAATAGGACATATGTCCCAAAAATAATTTAGAGTGTACACGTACCCACTGAGTTGTGTAATAAGGTTATTGTTGCACATATGGAGGGGTGAGAGAAAGAGGTCAGTTAGCAACTTATGTATTCCCTGTAGTTTTCACAACTTTCTTAGTCACTGCAGTGATCTGTTCTTTACATGTATTATTACGCTACCCAATGTTCTTACTTTGTACAATGGTATGTTTGTAGATTAGTATATGCATGGACTGTGTCTTACGTATAGTCTACACCTCTTACCTGTTATACCTGTTGAGGAAATCATTGTTAACACTACCTGACAATTTCTATAGATACTCCCAGATTCCATGCTTGTAGATAAGTATATAAGTGACCTGTGTTGTACCTACAGTCTACACCTCTTACCTGTTATACCTGTGGAGAAAATCTTTGTTAACACTACTTGACAAATTCTACACATACTTCCAGATTCCATGTTGCTGTTATACACATACCTAACAATCTGTTATTGCACACACTCTTGTCAAGGCATGACAGGATGCAGGTGTTAATGTGACATATATTGAGAATTGCTGTCATACACTTTGGGTTTGATGCTATAATGACAGGTTTGTTTCCATATACGTTCTCTTTTTATGTTCAGGTCTGACTATCCATTATATGTCCGTATAAGCTGCCTATATTTCTTGGATCATCACACTGATTTGTCAGGGGAACAGGTTACCGGGCAGCAGATTTGGGCCATTTATCTGGACATGCTGGACAGATCAGAACAGTTGAGGGGTATGACTATGCATACAGCTTACTACCTGAACATTCTACCACAGTCTGTACAGTTGATGCTTATGATTATGCTTACAGCGTACTATCTGAACATTCTAGCAACGTCTGTACAGTTGTTGGGTCTAATTATGCATACAGATTTCTATCTGCATATTCTCGCACACTATGTACAGTTGTGGGGTATGATTATGCTTACAACTTACTACCACTCCCAGGATTCAAACCCCTGCTGTGTGTGATAAAAATATTACAGTTGACATCACAGTACACTGTGCTATCAGGGAATTGTTGTAAACATTCCAATGGTTTCTGTCTAAGTCTCCCTCAGTTGTTCTATATGACTGACCTCTTGAGACTTCAAACATTGTTATACTGACCTTCCTACACATTTTACCTGCGTTCAACAGTGTGGGTAACACTGCCTACTACAACAGTATTATTTATAGAATGCAACACTACAACAACATCATATGAAAGCAGGATGTACACAAGCACTCCAGGGGTTATACTTTTATTCACAAGATATTACACCTTTATTTCCACAAAACCTATTTGACAGTCTTCCTGCCATATTGTCTGGTTTATTCAGTACATCCCATACACAATACATTTTTATACTGGTACAACACTTTCTAGTACTGTTATATTCATTTGTTATAATAGTATATGCAAGAATATTACTAACCTGCCTCGCTATTCAGCCTTTACAGCCTAGCAGCATGGGCTTGCTGGTTTGTAGCCCACTCATCTGCAGCTGTCAGAGAAATACAGTGATATTTAGTCATTACCTATCCATAGTATACACAAGCTAGGCAATCATTATCTACGTAGTAGAATGGCTACTTACTCAGTGCTGGGGCATCAGCCATCTGCCTTGCTTCTTGGATCCACTGGTCCAAGAGATCACCCCTCCACTGCTTCAGGTCAGCATGGTGATTCCTGACCTGCTTTCCAGTCCGGAGGATACCAGTGGCACTGGTGAGGTCACAGGTGAGACTGTCCCAGGCCTCCACTTTATACTGAGAGCCCTGCTACTAGCCCTGCAGTAGTCTCTCCTAATGATGTTTTACCGAAAGCCATACCATGAATCTGGACTCCTGGGTGCCCCAGCACTGCGCTGTAAATCAAGTGCCTTCCCCAACTCCAGCCATTCTGCCTACAGTAGGGAACTGCAACCAGTTATGGGATTTATTGGCACCTGTGGGGTTTAAATATGCCTGATTTCCCACACTTTCCCATGATTGGATGGTTTTGAAAAGGCTAAGCTATTGGCACACCTGCTTACATAATGTCGGCATTGCTTAAAGGGGCATACCACTGGGCATATTGAGTCAGCCGGCCTACACATTCCTTACCCCAACTAAGCTGAGCTGTGAAATGCTTAGAGTTGCTTAATATTTCATTTGCATTATATTTTCCTTTTGGCATTGATTTATTATTCGTTACATGTGATATATGTGTCTGGTGTCCATGATTTTTTTGTGCATACACTGTATGGGGTCCTGGGGACTTCCACACTTTATTACAATAACACCTCACATCTGGCTTTACAGCGGTACTCCAGTTCACATATTTATGTTATGTAGCAGGTTATACCACATCGCACTGTACATAGATTCCTTTCACATGTTCAATTTGATTTTCGTATAGTGAGGGTTTGTTTGTTGAAACTTCAATGTTACGTACTGCTATGATGGCTTAGTGGTTAACTACTGTGACTGTAGTGTACAGGATCTTGGGTTCAAGCCCTGCAGTGGCTGTTTATTTTTTTGCTGGGCAGAACATGGAACGTTGGATAGAGTGGTTAAGGCACTTTAATGCAGCTGTAAGCGGGTTTGCCCGGGTTTGCGTGGAGCTAAACAGTACTTACTTCCGGTTACAGTTTCTTACACTCAGTTAGCTTCTACTTTGCTTAATCTGTGTAGGCAGTGCTTACCCCCATGCAAATGCACCTAAATGCACTTACTAGTGCTTACATATGCTTACTACTACTTATTTGTGCTGAAACCTGCTTACTAGTGCTTTATTCATTAGGACACTGACACTTCACATGTGCATTTCCTGCAGTAGTCCAGTTCATAAATATGTTTTTTAGTGGGTTTTGCAACAAAAATATTGGTTATAACGTGCTTTGCCATGTAAAATAGACTGTACTGCAGTGGGACTTGAACAGGGAATGCCTGCTCGTTAGGCAAATGCTCTGCCCACTACACTATTGCTGTGCTGCTTCATTTGCATATATCTTCCTTGTTACCCTCTTCAGACTTTTAAACTGCTATAACTATAGCTAGACATTGGGCACACCCGTGCATCTAAGGTTAGCTGTACTCGGATGTTAAACACATAAATAAAAGGGTTTCTTCTTTTAATTTATATGTCCTGTTGCTGTTGTACAAATGAGGGACTGTTTCTGGGGATATGGGAATACCTATGAGCGATCTTGCTCATTTCTTAACACCTTCTGCTGTTCTACATTGCAGGGGCATGTTTATTCTGAGAGCTCTGCTCTCAGACACACCCCTGCACTAGTACACGCTCCGTGTAAGCCTGGAAGTGCGGGCAGTGCACCTTCATTATTATGCATGGCCTGCTGCCGTCCTGCTCCTACACGGGTGCTTCTGTGCAGGACTAAGTCCTGCATGGAAGATTAGTGAATTTGGGGGAGAATAGTAAAGCAGAAGTTCAAGAAATAGAAGTTGAAGTTATAGAATACCTGCAAAATGAAGGATTTAGTGTGGAAGGTCTAGCATGGGTTATATCAATGCATGATGGAAAAATGAGTCCCCCAAGTAAGGAGAAACTGGATGAGCAGGAGACGTCTGACGAAGAAATATGGACATGGGAAAGGAAAAGAGATTTAATATGGTGCAATATTTATGCAAAGGCGAAAGCAAGACTAATCAATACAAAAAGTTCAGCACCAAAGCTATTTGAAGAGAAATACAGGCAAAGACATCCGGTTATGAAAAATTTTACAATATAAAAAATAAGAAAACAAACAGGAAAAGTAGAAAAGAGGATTAGTAATAGAGACATTAAATAGAAACTGAGGTTAAGGACTAGCTGTGAAGAATTTAGTGTAGAAAATCTAACTCTGAAAACATCACAGTAAGATAGAGAAATGCATCCCCAAATTAAGAAGAAACTAATGCAGTTAGAAACATCTGATCAGTTGCTGTGTGAAGCTATACTGGTGCCTTCCATAGGAAACTAGTGCAAAACTTCATTTTTAAATTAAACAACAAGGAAGGAGCAGGAAACTGTGGCAATTCTGAAGCAGTCAATGCTGTGGAGAGATAGGCCAGTGAGTTCCCATATGAAAGAGCAATGGATGACACAGGATGAAACTGAAGAGAATGTGGCACAGGAAGATGCTCTGGAACTTTCTATAGTATGCCAGCATGTAATGGAGAACAAAGAATGTACCCTCAGTTTAGAAGAAAATGATCTAAGAGAAGAGTTGCTTGATTTAATAGAGATGGACAGGTATATTAAGATTAATGCCAGAAATAGACTACAAAAAAGTCAATAAAACTCAAAGTTAGAAGTTTGACAAAACATATGAACACAGTAATTAGGACTGTTCATAGAGATTCATGCAATATAACAAAAGTCAGGTCTATATTATGTAGTTGAAAGATGTGTTCAATGAACACGTCTTCATCGGCATATAAATATCGAACCCTGTAATCACCGAATGGCCACATCAGTGACTTTTTTCACCAGTGGAAAACAGTGCTTGGCCTAAGTAACAGCAAACAAATGTTCAAACCCCATATAGTAGGGAGCTTCACCCCTCACACCCCCCAATGTGGGGGGTGGGCTGTGCCCCCCACACCCCTCTAACTAAATATACCAACTCCAAAATCGCACTACAGTGGGGAAAGGGCAAATCTCCGATGACGACCAAGCGCTTTTTTCCCCTGGGAAAAAAGTTACTGATGTGGTCGTTTGGCGATTACAAATATTTTAACATCATAATATAGAAACCAGAAGTCAATATGATATATTACTGTGTAGCTAAATTAATAGATAAAGTCTTACCACAAAAACACGGCAGTAATGGAAAGGCAGGGGAGAAATCCCACCATTGAATAGAGAAAACTATCACTGTTAGAAGAGTATAGAAGAAAGAGGGGTCAGATCAACAAAGATACTCAAAAATATACAAGTGATAAAAGCAATGCACAGTATCAGAGCAGATCAGGATCTATTGTGGACTATCACAAATAATAAACTGAAAATAGCACAGGCAGAAAAACTTAGAAGATATACAGATAAATATAAAAGAAAAGTACAAAATAAGCAATTTATTGATGACCCAAAAAGGTTTTATAGAGAATTTGGAAACAAGGCAAAAGGAATTGAAACACCACCAAAAAAGAAGAAATAGATACATTTTGGAGATATACCTATGAAGATCTTGTGGAACATGACAAAGATGCTAAATGGATAGAAGAAGTAAATGAAAGAATAAGAAGTTCAAATGTACAGGATATGAAATGGAATGAAGCAACAGCCAGACAGATTGAAACAAAGTTAATAAAAGATTCTAATTTGAAAACCCGAGACCCAGATGCAGTACCTAACTTCTGGCTAAATGTATTAACATCCTTATGTGAAGATTTAGCCATGAGTAAGAACTATTTATATGAATACCCAGAATAGACACGACCTGGTTAACAACAGGAAAAACAATACTCCTAGTGAAGAGAGAACCTGCAAGCTGTCCTAAAAACTACAGAATGATAACTTGCCTTCCAACGATGTATAAACTATACACTGAAATTGATGCTGACAGAGTTTATAGTCATTTAGAAGAAAACTCAGTCATGGCAATAGAAAAAAAGGGTAACAAAAGAAAGTCATATGGAACAAAGCATAATTTGTTGTTAAATAAAGTCATGATGGAAAACTGTAAAAAGGGAAATAATCTAAGCATGGCATGGATAGACTACCAAAAAGCATTTAACAGTATCCCACATTCATGGATAAAAGTGTGCTTAAAATGTTTAAGATACACCCTGCACTGATCAGTTATACTACAGGGACCATGAAACAGTGGCAAACCACTTTGCAGTTAAGCCACTTTTAACTGACAAGTTATTATTTCAGAGATAAAATTTCAAAGGGGGATATTCCAGGGTGACCCTTTGTCACCAATGCTCTTTTGTCTTCCTCTTAACCCATTAAACTGTCTATTTAACAGATTAGGTCATGGCTACAGTTTGGCTCTGAGAAACCAATAAAGACTTCTCATATTCTTTTTGTGGGTGATTTAAAACTGCATAGTTCATCAGATGAGGAACTGAAAGCACAACTGCAAGTAGTGAAAACTTTTTTACTTGATGTATGAATATAATCTGGTCTTGATAAATGTACAAAAGCAACATTAAGAACAGAAAAGCTGCAGCACCAAGAAAACATCAGTTTGGGACAGGAATGTGATATAAAAGAACTTGAGTAAGAGGACGTGCATAAATATTTGGCAATTAATAAAGGATCGACAATAAAACATGAACAAATGTGAATAAAACTTAGTAAGGAATATTTTAGACAACTAAAATTAACACTGAAAACAGAGCTGACATTACAAAATCCAAGCTATGAACCAATTTGCTCTTCCTGTCCTAACTTACAGTTTTGGAGTGACTGACTGGCCCCAAAAGATGTTGGATCAGTTGGACAGGAAAACAAAATGGATGCCTCATGCTTATCAAATGATTAATAAAAACCAATGTATACCAGGATTATATATTTCCCATTCTGAAGGAGGTATTGGCCTACTCAAAATTGAATACATGTATTGATCTGCACTTGTAGGACTGCATACATATCAACTGACATCACAAGACCCAAATGTTGTGAATGTTTTAAAATATGAGGGAATACATCTAAGATAACTTCCCTGCATAGTTTAGCAGAATCATATCTGTGTCAAGTGGGAATGGAAATTAAACCAGAAGCCAATAAAAATCAGGCAGCAACTGTATGTACCAAAAAACAAAAGACATAATATAAGGTGAGGAATCAGATGAGAAGGCAAGAAATGTGGAAAATGCATAAGTATAATTGCAAGTATAAACTCTTGGAACAACCACATGTTGATCAGGATTGAACACAGGAATGGTTAAGGAGAGGTCAATTTAAACCAAACGATAAAAGGTTAGTATTGGCTACCCAAGATAGGGCACTACGTACAGATTGGTTTAGAAAGTCCATCGAACATGTGGTAGAAACAGATAAGTGTAGGTTTTGTAAAACAGAGCTGGAAACAGTCGCACATCTTGTTGCTGGTTGTGATATACTAATGGCAGAAGGACTGTATACTGAAAAGTGTAATAATGTGGCAAGACTGTTGCATTGGGGATTGTGCAAACATTATAATACTGAAGTAGCTGAAAAACACTGGAAACATGAGCCACAAAACATTATAGAAAATGATGGTTTATATTACATGGGATCACCCATTACCAACAGTTCAAAACAAAAGATGCGAGAAAACTAGATATAGTTGTCCATAAAGAGAAGACAAAAGTAGCATTGATCATTGAAATCACAACACCCACTGACTATAGTGTCTTACGTATAGAGAGACACAAAGTCATAAAGTACCAGTATTTGCAGGGATAATCAAGAGCAGTGTGGAAAAAGGATACCCAAACAGTTCCAATAGTAGTAGGAACAATGGGTCTTATGAAAAAGAATTTACAACTGTACTTAGATATGTTACCGATACATGTAACTCCATATGAATTGCAGAAGGAATCATTACTGGGCACATTGTGGTTGCTGTGAAGAGCACTTCTGGCTAACATCAAAGACTGAAACAATACTACCTTCATGAATATTAGTCATACTTTTACTTAGGAATGGGGTTCATTCCTGTCTTGGTATTAGAAACCCAAAGACTTACAGAAATTAAAAAAAGCAAAACAAAAAAAACAAAAAAAAACGACATAGTTATTCTCTGGTTTAGTGCCTTACATTCAACTATTCAAATCAAGCTTCAGTCTGACCTCCACTTTCTTACTTTTTGGCCAAACAACTATAAGCTACTGTTAAACCCCTCCAAAACAAAATATATGATATTTAAACTTCACAATAGATGAAAAAAAAACTCCTAAAAATAGATCACAAATCTTGATGGTTCACCAATAGAAATAAATCACATCATTTGAATATGTAGGTTTATGGCTAGATCATTCAACTTCCAAAGTCACATTGAAAATGTCAGGAAAAAGGTCAGTTCTCGTTTATTCTGGTCTCAGAAAATATTCCCCTTTCTCCCCAGAACAGCTAGAACTGAATAGGCAAAGAAGTTCATCTTCCTCAACTTGAATACAGGCTCCCCATCGTAGCCACAACCTCTAAAAAAATTCATCCACTCTACAGTCCACTGAAAACTAAATTTGCCAATTCATTTCTAATTCTCTCTCTCTGGAACACCACTGCATCAGCCTGTCCAAAGCTAATTAGCTGCAAGTCTCCTACAGAGTTGAACTACTCCTAGGATGTGTTTGTTTCAAACTACTTCAGCCAGATGCCTTGCCACATTTTGCAAACAATCTTCATAATAAAACCATCCTGTACAACCCCCTCAACCATTCCCAATTTTCTCCCTCACTCCAGACACCCCAAACTAAACTGCACTGTACTGGCCATTCTTTTTCATTCTTACACCCAAATTGTGGAAGTCCCTCCCCCCTCACCCAAAAGATGTTTCTTCTTTTCCCAGAAAGAGAGCTCATCTCAAAATATACATCTATCAAAAATCTGAGTGCCAGTGCTTTTCCACTGGTCACATAACCTAACTCCCTTCTCAGCTGCATCACTTGTACTGTAACCCTCAGTTCGCAGCTGGTGCTTCCCACTTATATTTACTGCTAACATTAATTCACATTAGTTTTCCTACTCTGTTAATAATGTTTACATATTGTATCAATTGTCTATGGGATTATCTACCTCCTGTGATTACTCTTCACATAGTCTGTGCCTGCAAATGATCTGTTGTGATTAGTGTATTACTACCCCAATAAACAAAACAAAGAAATAAATGGGAGTACTGACAAGGATGCTGTGAGTGTAGTGCTGTGGGCTGTGTTTTGTGGATAGGTGGGCCAAGTAGTCCAGTGCAAAGATATGAATGGAGTGGACCTGTATTGGACAGTCCTTCAGGGTGTACTGTTTCCTTGTTGTGTCCATAAAACCTTTTCAATCTTGGTCCCCTCCCATGTACCTCAGATATGGAGAGGAGACTGTAGTACTGCTAAGCAGCTCTATATGTTAAGCTTACAGTACCAGTGAGTCATGTGACATGTGGCCCACGGATCCAATGGGTTCTTCAATGACATCTCCTGACTGACCTCATTCAGAAATCAGTGTATGGAACATGCAGTCCATACACACACACACACACACACACACACACACACACACACACACACACACACACACACACACACACACACACACACACACATATATACTCTCCTATGTCATATAAAGGTTGTTTGACCTGTGGACAGGATACACTGAACTACAATGGAGAAGTGTACCCACCATCACAGACAGGGAGTGCATCCAGATGCTAGCGCAAATTATTATGGCCTTCAGAGGAGTACATTAAGCTTGACTATATGTTCTATGCATATGCAGATGCCAGGAGCTGTCCCACTTATACCCTGTGTGTGCTCTGTGTCAGTAAAGTAGCATAGTTAGGGCAGGGAGAGAGGGGCAACTGCCCTGGGTGCAAAGTGATGAGGGGCACCCTTAACTGATCCCAATCTCTCTTTAATATAATGCCATCTCTTAAAAGCTGATACTGAATTTGCGGTCAAACCTGAACAGTGTAGTGCACCATGTGTAGTCTAAACTGTAGGAACTGCTTGCTACATCATAGCAAGCAATTTGCAGCAGTTTAAATGTTAGAAAAAATGAGTGCTGTAGAGCTCCATGCAGAGGCAGAGTATACAGTATAGCAACTGTATGCTGCAGTTTAAAAGAAGAAATTATAATTTTTTTTAATTAAATGTGTTGAAAAAGGGTTGGGTGCAGGGTACAGTGATGGGACCTGAATGACTGGGGCAGGAGAGAGAATGTGTGTGTGTGTGTGTGTGTGTGTTGTGCATCTGTTTTTTTTTTTTTTTTTTGCTGTCCAGTAGAAGAGCTGCGGAGAGCCATGGATCTAGCTGTAATAAGCAATCCGTTTAATGTAGTAAAGTGCTTTTTACTCTTCTGGTTGAGCCAGCTATGCTTCTGTCCTTTGCCCCCTCCCCCCACCATGTGTATAAATAAAACATCCATTAAAACTACACACGTAGCACATAAACACAAATTACAGACATACATTGAGTAGTCCTTCATACCGGTAGCAACAGAACATAGGTTTTACCACCTTCAGCTTCCTGCATTTGTAACTGTGCACGGGTATATAGTGTTTGAACAACATCTCACATATATATTTATTTACAATTCCAAGTTATTGTGACTGAAAGGGATTAGCATTGAAAAAGTAAATTCTCTCATGTCATGAATGACATCCTACTATAGGTCACCCATCAGCACAGTTGGCAGATGCCTCATTGTAACAGATCTGACTTAGCCTTTCAAACACATCTGGCAGGATGTTATAGATTACATCAATACTCTAAGGGCCAAAAATCAGAATCATGGTCAAGTCTGAACATGTGCCACTGATATGAATGATGCAGCCCTCACAAGGGCTGCTCAGCTGGCACAGCATCGGAGGATTACAGGAGGGGGGAGGTGCCTAAAGTCCCCCTCCTACAGAGATGTAAGAGTTTCTGAAATTTCTGCATGGGAGTCCAGATATCTCTAACATCCACTGGTGAGTGAGACATCAGTTTTGACTTGCACATGGTGCCACACACATACATAAGTGATGCTCCAGATTTGTATATCTGAATATAGGTTACTATTTGCATCAATATAACAACAGAAGGTAAGAGAATGCACAACAATCACTTCCTTCATTCTTTTACAGCATCATTGGGTGTACATTTCCAATAGCTACCAGCCCAAGGTATATGAAACATTGCATTTTTATCACTATTATTAAACAAAAGTAGTTTCACTGGGTTATGAATGTTGATGAATGAGTCTTACTTATATTGTGAAATGTATTGTTATTTCCACAGGTGTTATGTTATTAGGGTCCTCTTTTGTAGATGTAGTCCTGCCTGATGTCATGGAACTGTCTGTCTCTGTTGATGACAACCAAATCCTGGGAAAGTCAGAGGTCATGGTGTCAGTGACAGACTCTGGCAATGTTAGAGCCATGTGATGTCCTCTTTTGCAACCATAGGCCCTGTGTCTGTACAACCCACCTCACAGATGCAGGTTATCCAACGATGCCAAAATGTCTGCACAGAGTGTGACCTCATCACTAGTGGCACAGTCTCCCTTGGATGCAACCATGTCCATTGAGTGAGGATATGATCTCAGGGGTCGATGTGTTTATCACTGATCATGCCATAGGTAACAGTGGCCTCCTGTGCTAAGTGTTTGCATAGCTGCTGCTACTCATAAGTTATGCAAGGGCATAATACAGGGACAATCAAACAAGAGTGTAGCCATAACTGAGATGGTTGAGGTAGTATGTGGGCTGTATGAAGACCCAAGAGAGAGAGAGAGAGAGAGAGAATGGATCAGATGCGCAGTATCCATACAGCAGATGCCTCTGTGTCAACATACATCATGGTCAATGAACTTCCTGTGGTTGATCCATCTCTGCCTGTGGTGGGAGGCCTACCCTGGGGGAGGGGGTGTTCTAGGACCCATACTGCCGCCACCTCCACAACAACATCCAGTGTTGAGGGCATTACCAGGCAATACAGATGTACATGTTGACAAGGAATTCATACCTGTCAATCTCTTAGCTCAAAAATTTGGACAAAACTAAAATAAGTGGGAACAAAGACCCACAAATAGAGACAGATTTTAAATATCATTTTTATAAACTTGGAAAGTTGATAGAATATCAGGATTTGTGTTAGTATGCATTTTCTGACAGAAATGAAGTTTGAAACTCAAATGATGTTATTTATTTAATGACTTCAATCCTCACTGATTTGCCAGAAAACCACAGATTTTATGAGGAATAGACAGAAAATATGAGGCAAAAATCTGGACATTCTGTGAAATTCTAGACAGTTGAGAGGTATATTCATATGAATAGCATCCATAACAGAGGTCACCATTCACACAGATGGAGCACTCAATTTTACACGTTATGGATCATGCCTGTATTTGCCTCCCGAACAGGGCACCCCTGTGGATGTGAAAGTGAGTGGTTATAGCATACATTTCCTGTGGGTACTCCAGACTTGTCCATCAAATCCCAGCTCAGAGCTGCATCATTTGCTGTAGCTGTATCCCAACATGTACACATACACAGACACACACAAACACACACACACACACACACACACACACACACACACACACACACACACACGCATAGATACACCACACACACACACACACACACACACACACACACACATGCACACATGCACACACACACACACACACACACACACACACACACACACACACACACACACACACACACACACACACATGCGATGTCTGATGAGTATTTATTTATTTATTTGTTTTTGTTGACCAGGAAAGTCTGACTTGTCAGAAAAGATCATATTCAGTGCAGACACAGGGAGAATAGCTCCACAGAATAAATATCTTTACCTAAATTTCTAGCATAAAACATATAAATGTTTCACATAGAATTAATATTTACAAAAACTATAATTTAGAACAGAGCTGTTAACATGTTATTAAAACTGATTATGCATTTGCTAACACCAAATATCTTTACATGAAATTGTAGCATAGATTTTAGAACTGCTTCACATAATATTAATTCAATTCATGTGGATGAATTTCAGTTACATATACAGATGGATCTACCTGACAACATCGACTTGCACGCAAGGTAAAGAGAATCAGAAGACAGTTCAGGATACCGTGAGGTGAGGAAAGGGAAGAGTGAGAACATGCTGGGATGGAAGTGTTAAGTGTGTAGGGGTGGGCAGGGTCTGTGTAGGGTGAAAAGGGTGGAAGTCGCGATGTTGACGGTCTGTAGGGAGTTTGTTGTTATGAGTGAGTGTATGCGGTGTTGTGTTTGTGAACTGTAGATCCATACAGATATGGTAAATGATGAGTATGAATATTATTATACACAGATGGTGAGAGTGGAAAAGCAAGCTATTCTTAGGAATTAAAGGTATTTATTGAAAAAGAAATGGTTAAAGAATAAGAGGAAGTAAATTGTAATTTACCAGAAGAGTAATCCTCATAGAGGTTAGTCAAATTAAAAAGTGGCTGAGTGCAAAAGGAGAAATAGAGAGTTGGATGGTAAATGATGGGTATATAAAATAAATGGGAAGAAAGGAGGAGAGTGATATAATTATTCTCTGCATAAAGGATCTTTCAAGGACATTTCAAGGGTGTTCTGAGAGAAATAACAATGCAATTGTGATAATTATCTATGTTACGTTATCTCAATGTACAACTTGTACAAAGCCAGCTAATGTTTAAGTACTGTTTAAGCTGGGTTTGAAACATATTAACTTGTCTGTCGGTTTGAGTTTGAATATGAGAAGGAGAGCATTCCATAACTTTGTGATGTAGTTGGAATATAAGGAGTCCCTGCCATGTTGATAGACATAGTGGTAAGCAGTAACGATGATGTTATTGACACCTATCACTCTACCCCTACCCATCTGTCGATATGATGACAGCTGTGTCTTGCATACAGAAACTTGTTACCCGGGTAGCCTGTGTCAAATGCACAGTGTGACCTGTCTATGCATGATATAGCACAGCCAGGTTGCATGTCTGCATGCATCATTTCTATATTATATGTACAACTTAATCTGTCCCATAGTTATGAAATAAATGCTACCTCTTAGCAAGATCCATGAAATATTGCACTCACCTCTGTCTTGCATAGTCATCTCCTGCAGCTGGCTCTTCCACAGGCTCATCATCAGGCACCTCCTCCTTCATAGGCTCCTCCCTTGCAGCTTGTACCTCCACAAGCTCCTTCACAGGCTCCTCTCCTGCAGCTGGCTATTCCACAGGCTCCTTGTCAGGCTCCTCCTCCTTTGCAGGCTCCTCCCTTGTAGCTGGCTCCTCCACACACTCCTCATCAGGCACCTCCTTCTTTGCAGGCTCCTCCCCTGTGGTCATCTGTTCCACAGGCTCCTCCTCAGATACCTCCTCCTTCATAGACTTCTTCCCTTCAGCTGGCTCCTTCACAGGCTCCACATAAGACTTCATCTCCACTGTAGGTCTGGAACTTCCCTGTCTTGAAAGTCGCTGCCTTGCTGTAACTGATAATCAATAAGTTCTGTACATCTGCCCACAGTGCAAAGATTGTGTTGCATGTTGCGGGGTCATGCTGCAATGCACTGCCAGATTCCTCCAGACAAGTGGCAGGAGGCTTTTAGCTGACTGAATGCAAGTTCAACAAGGACCTTAGTCTATGAAAGCCCATTATTGTAGGCCTTCTCTGCCAAAGTCTGCGGGTTTCTAATTGCTGTCATTAGTAATACCTTTAGGGTACATCTGGCATCACCAGTTAAATATCCCTGTGGAGCCTGCACAAACTGCCTGTATTAGTCACAAATATGCCAGATGTGGAAATCATAGGTATTGCTAAGGTCATGCAGTGACACATTACATATTACACCCTTTGCATTACCAACAGTTTAGCAGCTGATGAAGAGAATCCATTTATGGTTGATACACTATTGCCCTTGCTCCCCGACTGAGGCCTATATTGCAATATAGGTCCAGTCTATGGCCCCTAGTAGCACTACCTCAGGAAATTGGGCTATGCCATAAACGGTCTGTATGGTGGTCCCCCTCTTCCCTGTTCTACACAGAAACCACATATTCTCCCTCACATGCTACAGCACAACATTATGGAACTAGTGGAGTATCTTTGAGACAGATGCCTGAGACACTCTCACCATGACCCCTGCTGATTTTTAAAAGGTCCCCCTAGCTAGAATTCTCAGACCCACACATACCTTGAAGTCCAGAGTAATAGGTACTCCACACATTCTATGGGCCTGCATATGAGAGCGACACATCCAATTGAGCTCCTGTATAGTGCATTTGTCCTCATGGTTGTGGTCCATTATTTCTCTGTAATGCAGAACATTGCATGTTTGGAGCAGATGGCTGACTTTGTGCCACTGATGATGATGATTCATAACACTGTAGCTACCAGCAGTGACAGCAACTTCTTACATAAATGTATTAACAGTTGTGGTAGCTACCCTGGTCTGTTTCTTTTAACTCCAAGTATTTGTTACAGTCAACAACCCTGGTGGTAGCATCTCTCCATGTACATTATATATGTTTCTGAATTCCTATACCATATTGTGTATCCTGATTTGCATCAGCCATTGTCTTCATTTTAATGCAGTTGCTTATTTCAGTGCCATTATAGCACCACTGCAGTACTTTTTGATATCATTATACCATCACTGCAGTCCATTTCAGTGTCATTATACCACCACTGCAGGCCGTTTCAATGTCATTATACCATCACTGCAGTCCATTTCTCTGCCATTATACCATCAATGCAGTCCATTTCTATGTCATTATACCACCACTGCAGTCCGTTTCAATGTCATTATACCACCACTGCAGTCCATTTCAATGTCATTATACCACCACTGCAGTCCGTTTCAATGTCATTATACCACCACTGCAGTCCATTTCAATGTCATTATACCACCACTGCAGTCCATTTCAGTGTCATTATACCACCACTGCAGTCCATTTCTATGTCATTATACCACCACTGCAGTCCATTTCAGTGTCATTATAACACCACTGCAGCCCATTTCAGTGTCATTATACCACCACTGCAGTCCATTTCTATGTCATTATACCACCACTGCAGTCCGTTTCAATGTCATTATACAACCACTGCATATAATGCTTGCTGAAGTTTGTCTTGGTTTTCTGCAATCATTCTCAATGTGTTTCTAAAATGCCTCCCACAGCCAGTGAGTGGTACCTCATTGTGCACAGTTGGTTGCTATGATGTGACATCTGTCCCATACAATTAATGCAGATAATGTAACATTACTGTCTAATAGCCATCAAATAGGGACTCATGCAGTTCTAGGCATGTTAGATCAAATTAAGTCCATTACTGGACTTTCTAATAGCATGCTTGCCTGTCTACACATTCAGGCATGAGTTGGAAGAACAGACAATAACTAAAACTATTCAAATTCAAATTTGTAGGATTAAATTATAACAATCATTTACTATCAAAATTGAGAAAACTCTCCCTCAAAAATTTTTTTTTTAATTTTTTAAATACATTTGAATGAATTCCATAGTATTCATGCATAGCATCTTAAATAACTATTTACACTATTTATATGAGCCTGACACTATAACAGATCTTAATGTATATAGTTACTTTATAAGTATGTCCAATCCATTATCAGTGTCTGATCAATTATTGTATAGTGTCAATCAACGATAAGACTTCTCCTCAAAGGTTGTTGATAAATGGCTTTGGATAAATTCTTAGTTCTTTAATGATGTGGCAGGCTGTTGCATTCTGTCAGTCCTACAGTCCCAGATCACCATACAGTATATTCCGCTGGGGTGACAGGGTAGGTGTGATAGGTGTTCATGCCATTGCCTTCTATCAGTCTTGATCAGGTGGTGTGGATGCTGGCAGGGTGCTACCTACAGCTAGGGACACACCTGCATGTGACACCTGCACTGCATGCTGCAGTCTTCCACTATTGCCATATACAGGTGGGGTCTTACTGTACCCATTACCCACAGCAGGGATATTGCCAGAGAGGTGCCTGTGGGTGATATTTGCAATCCTGGGTGCATGTGTGCTATGGCCACTACTTGCATCTGACACACATATATGCATGGGGCATTACAGTTATGCTGGCATGTGCAGGTACTTCAGCTGATTCCCAATACATCAGTCCTGCCTCCTTTGTGATCTGCAGGTGTTCAGGCAGACATCACCAGTATCCCCTACTACAGGTCCAGTTACTGTGATGCATACCTATATGTACACATCCAAGTGTGTCTCCATTTCACAGTGACACAATATATACTGTATGTCTGGGGTACTTTCCCCTGTGTACTGCTTGTATATCTAGCCCAGCAGCCATGCCATGTCAGTCTTTCAGATGGTGACACATATTACCACCATACATTTACAATGGCTTATTGCTAGCATGTGTTATACTGGTGGGGATTGTCTTTGGAACTGCAGTCATGCGGGCTTGACCCTGTCATCAGCAGTAGTGGGCAATGGCCACCAGGTCTTACCTCAACATGCATACATACTGACCGCACTCACACATTATGAAACACACACCATTCTAACACACACAGACCTGCATATTGTGCAAATGCTACAAACTATCCTGCTACCTTGGCCACCTCTGGGCATCTGTGCTCCACTCGTATTATACCTACTCATACATGTTACTACATTTCTACACAGGACTGGGGGGGGGACACCTGAGTGTCACTACATTTCTACACTGGATTGGGAGAAGGGGCAGACCTGTCTGTTTCCACATGTCTACATAGGCGTGGGAGGGTACACCTGACTGTTGCTACATTTCAACATAGGGTTGTTTTTACATTTCTACACAGGATTGGGGGGACACACCTGACTGTTACTACATTTCTACACATGATTGCGGGGGCACACCTTACTGTTTCTACATGTCTACATAGGACGGGGGGCACACCTGGCACTTGCACGCATTTGCTATGACATTACTGGTATGTCAGGTACTCCATTTCATTCTGTATTCTTACCTATCATACTGTCTAGAGGCATATCAGTGTACTGCAGGTCTTAGCTTTGGTTGCCCTAGATATTAGTGTCTGACTTCCTACCCTTCAGAACTAATATCCCACTGCCTGACCTGTTGTAGTCTGTCTGTGTAGGCCTTGGGGGGAGGTTACCCATAGGCATCATTCAGAGGCCATAGCACAGGCTCTGTCCTGCTGGCTGAGACTGTTGTTGGGTATGTGAACCTCCCTGACTGGCATGTGTGAGTCATATGCACATACATGTCACCCAGCACATTTTCTGCAGTGGGTTTTGTCATCCTGTGTAGTACTGGCTACTGTGGTTTCTCTAATATGTGTTACAGATGTCATGGTGCCACTATGGGTGTCTACTATCTGCTGCCATAACATTCAGCCACCCAGTTCCCTTGCATGCTCACATCCATACCATAGATACAGGTAATGACACATTCTACTTCATTTGGCAATTGGTAGGTTGATTGACTTACCTTGTGGGTGTGCCAGGACTGAGGATGGTGCTAGAGGGCTGCTTATGTTGGATGCACATAGTACACTCTCTATACATCATTGAGCACAGGTAGTGTCATGTTTGGCATCCCTTTTACTGTATGTGCGAGTCAGAGAGAGGTGTCATTGCCTGGGCCCCTACTATGTCAGTATATGTAGCATGCGTTGCCTCTTTGCCAAGGCGAGGGCATAGTGGGCATGCCTCCATCCGCCTATTGAGGAAGGCTCAGGTTGTTCCTCCTCCGAGCCACTCTCTGCCTGTGCAGGCCTTGGCGTTGGTGGGGGGCTGTGTGGCCCTGCACTGTGCTGTTCCTGCTGCAGCTGTTTCCCCAGGATTATATTGTGTAGCGTGGCACATACCATAACAATATGAGTACATGTAGCTGGTGAGTACTGCAAGGCTCCACCGGATGTGTCCAGACACCGGAACCATGACTTGAGCATCCCAAACACACACTCTATTGTAAGCCTGGTCTGAGCGTGTGCCTCATTATGGCATTCTTGTTCAGGTGTGTGTGCATTTCTGATGGGTGTCATCAGCCACGGCTCCAGTGTGTAACCAGCATCCCCCACTAAGTGATGGTAGGGGATGTCCCCATTGGCAAATCTCTGGTGCAGCTGCGTCAGATTCCAAATGTGGGAATCGTGATAGCTTCCAGGGCAGCCAGCACATACATTCATTATAATGCCCTGGCATCGCACACGACCTAGAAGTTGATGGAGGGGAGGCCCCCGCATTGATGTTGGCCCTACCCTGATCACCAGGTGGTGCTTGGATGCATATGTGCATGCAGTTTATAGCACCCACTACCTCAGGGTATTCTGCTATTTGGTGGAAGAGATGCATATTGCTGGCCAACACCTCATGGGTCTTGAGGAAATATACGTGTTCACTGG
Source organism: Protopterus annectens (assembly GCF_019279795.1). Lineage (NCBI taxonomy): Eukaryota > Metazoa > Chordata > Ceratodontiformes > Protopteridae > Protopterus > Protopterus annectens. Next base: position 728,665,101 of record NC_056749.1, read on the forward strand.
CATGTGCTGACATGGCATCCAGGAACTGTTGGAATACTCTGGATGCTGATGCGTGTGAGATCCCCGTGATATCCCCAGTTGAACTTTGTGAGGTACCTGTGGCTAGTATTCCTAGGCCTACGCATACCTTGGTATCCACTGGGATGGGTTCCCTCAGTCAGTTCTGTGTGTCAGGAGTGGCTGTCACAGCTCAACAATTTGCTGTAGGAGGTCCATGTCCACCCTATAGCACTCCACTATCTCCAGCTCATGTAGCCCCTGGTAGGTTACCCTGGGTCTGTACACACTTCTCTGTCTCCTCACTGTGGGCTGATCAGCAGCATTCACATCCTCACCACCTTCAGCCTCTTGCACATGTTGCTGTATGTTGCCTGCTGCAGCCCCTATCATTTTGTAGTTTTGTTTGTTAAAAGTTACCCACTTGTATACACCGGTGGTGTAGAGTATGGGAAAAACCAGAGAGGAAGGTGTTTGCATAATTTATAGTAGTTTTCTGGGCTGGGCTGGTCTGCTGCCTGTGTATTTGTCTGATTCTGATACATTTCACCTGACAGCTATGCTAGTTCTCTTTGATTAACTTCCTACTACTGTTTTCCCTTCCCATTGCCTTCCTGTTTAAGCACGGGGGCGCACCATACAAACACAGTGCTCAAATGTGCACAGAGCTGCTATTTCCTGGTTTACCTTTTTTTTTTCTTTAAAACCCGGTGCACAGCTTGCACACCTACTTAGACAATGTAAAGAGTACTAGGCAGACTCAGACACACACCCTTGATTAGCTGTGCTTAGCTAGGAGGAGACCTGAGCCACAGGGCTCCAGTACACTTACAGTATGCCTGACACACACCCCCATGATGTCAGTGAACTCCTAGGCTTACACCAAGCTATTCCTGATCATACACTATTGGGGCCTGACTAGCATGCTGGGGAAAACTGGGAATCACTATCATTCCCCTCATTTGCATAGGATTGCCTGCTAATGCATAGTTACATGTCTCACACTGAGCTTCCCCCCCTTAGCAACCACTACTCACTGGCCATGTTGTCTTCTGCCTGCCATTGACTTTAATGGCAGAATAGTGATTTTAGTTAGAATGCTTATTTTAGGTTTATTTTCTTATTTTCCCCTGATCCCATTTGCGCGCCGCTACCCTACACTTAAAAAGCCGAGATCGGCTAGAAAAAATAAATGTTGATTTTCTTTATTTTTTAACCTGCTGGCAGTGCCAGTGGCCTTATACTTGGCCATTGGCATGCTTCCTGACTGATATGCAGCCTTTATTTGGAGCTGTCACGGCTCCGTTTTGAATTTTGCAGAAATGTACTCTGTTACTAACCGAGTACATTTCTGCAGATTACACTAGTTTTGCATGGCCAGTTTTCAGCTTCCTGGATCGCACATTCACCTCATTTGCATGGATATCTCCTGCAAATGGGGTAATTTGCATACAGGGGCTTAGTCTGTGCAGGACTAGTGCAGGAGCACTCGTGCACCCCCTCTGCAGGCTATTGCCGGATCACACGGCAGACATATTTCCTACTAGTGCTCTTGCACTAATCCTGCATGCCGTGCAAGGCTTGCAGAATCCGGGGGTATGTTGTTGTTTTTGATGAATATAGTAGCGTCTTCTAAGTCATTAAATGTTCTCATCTCATTGGCAAAAAGTATTTTTATCTTGGCTGGAAAGGCCAGCTGTACTTTAATGTTGTTTTGTTTCAACAGTTGTATTATTGGCCAGACTTTTTTCCTTTGTTCTAGTATTCTGGAAGAATAATCATTGTCAAACTTTATCAGGCTTTGATTATATTTTAAGGGTATTTTTCTCCAAGCAGATTTTAATATTAGTTTCTTGTCCAGAAATGAAAGACATTTTATAACTATGGATCTAGGTGGAGTATTTGTTGAGTTAGAAGCACGTTTCCTCAGTGCTCTATACACCCTTTCAATCCCAAATGAAAGTCCCTCTTTCAAGTATAAAAATTCAGGAATCCAGGTTGTTAAGAATGAAATAATGTCTCTACCTTCAGTGTTTTCAGGCAGACCAAACATCCTTATGTTGTTTCTCCTTAACTTGTTTTCTAAGTCATCTATTTTGTTAAGCAGCCATGTATTCTGTTTAAGCAGAAATTCTTTTTGGAATTCTTCCTCTTTGAGTCTCCCTTCAATGTCATTTAGAAAAGTCTCTATATTTGTTATTTTTGTATGGTGTTGCTGTAATAGTTCCTTCAGAGTATCAGTCTGTTTTTTAAAATTTAATTTGTGGTTTTCTAAGTCATTTTTAAAGCCATCCATCTTCAAAGATAGTCCCTGTAAGGTAGATGTCATCAATTGCAGTTCTTTTTTCAAAGCAGCATCTGGATGAGAATTCCTTGAGTTGTTCATATTCAGTGACTCAATATATCTCCAAGTTACATGACAGGAAAATTTTTGTACATCTCCACCAAAATTGATATTTATGTACTTTAGTAGTTTATCTATAGATTTCTGACATTTTAAACTTGAAAATAATACAATTTTCTTATATTATACTAGTTTATGGAGCTCTTAAAATTCACTGGTCTCAGCTGGTCATCTAGGTTCCGCCCTCCAAAATTGAGAAAACTGTTGACGAATGATCACATCAGCAAACAACAATATCAGAAACAGTCACACCAACTGCTACCCCTGTCGAAATATTCAAAAGGCAGGAATCGACATGCTGCATTATTTTCACCAGTCACCATCTGGTAAAAACAGTATTCACATAGCATACAAATTTATACTGTTTTGCAGCCCCCTGCATCCTCCACACCCCCTGCTAATTAAATATTCTAATTCTGAGTTCACACTACAGTGTGGAAAAGTGTACTTTTCCTGATCCGCACAGTAGTGCAATCCAATTGAAAACAGCGACACTCAAAACCATGAATGCAAGTTATGTGTCGACTTTTCAGAGTCAACAGGATTTGCGATCCCAGTTTTGCCCTTTTGCACCTTTACCTTCAACCTTCTGACTGACTGTAACATGATTTTCAGAATTTTGATTGTAAATCTATAAAAATACCACTGATACTTCCGAGCAAGCATTTATATATTTTCTCAGTCAAGTGAAAATTAAATTTCATTCTTAGTCTAAAGTTACTAAAATGCACATGCTGACAGTTTTCCATTGAGAACCTATTATTAATTGTTACTTTTTCTCTTACATTGGTTAACATGATTACAATTATAATGTATACATGCCTTTGGGAGTTGATGGTGACTGTGGTGTGGCGGTTTCCCTGTATCTCATTGCAGGTTGCCACTAGTATTTTGAATCTCTTCCTAATATGTTGCAGCATTTTTCTGAATACAATAATTTTTTACCTTTGGTTATAAACTAAATAAACCAAGTAATAATATCCCCTGAATGAAGTGAGGATTAACTCAAAGCAATCATTTATGTCTTTACTCCATAACAAAAAAAAAACTTTAACCTTCATTTATACATCTTGAAATATTACAGATCCGAAATAAAATTGGTGATTATTATTTAAAAATATATTTCTATGGATATATTATGAAATCCAATTAATGATTATATCAGGGCTTTACTGTTAACTAAGGTAAAGGTTTAGGAGAATTATATGGAAACTCAAACAGAGAGAAATGAAAAAGAACATTTTAATGTTTGAAAATAAAATCCCCACCAGCTGCATAAAGATTCTTAAATCATATGTTTCATAACAGGCCTTAGCTGGTGTACATAAAATGGAATTTTGCCCAAGGGGCTAACTTCAAGGATACATGTCAGCTACAGAACTATAAGGCAATAAACATGATTCATAGTTCAGTCTGCAATAACATCAATCCTAATTAAGATTACTTATGTCATCATTTTGCATCTCAGAGATCATTACTAAGACATTCTGTTGCATTTTCTTTTTACTGCCACCAGAGTAATGGAAATGTATTTTTATTTCATTGCTGGTGGGACTGACTGAAACTGTATTATAGCAGAAGAGAATCCTAGCTGTTATTAATGAAATGTCATCAACGAAGTTGGATTTAGACCCAAAGTTTTGAATATTGGATTTCTTTAAAGAGCTGCATCTTAAAATAACATTTGCTTCTATTATTAATTCCAAAGAATGAGAATTTTTTCCTTCTTATTGTGTTGGTTTTCATTAAATTGTGTAATGATATCTTAAATGTTTGCTTTCCTGTTGACCACATTTTCCAAATTATTTATGCATGATGCAGTGTTTTCATTTCCTATTGGCCACCTTTTTTGACTAATTAGTGAAGAGATGGTAGAAGTCAGTCTTTTTACATAGTTATGGTTTCCCTTCTTTCCTTACAGTCTCTGTTTTATTTCTGAAACTTCATTTTATGATTCTGATGGGAGTTTGATGGTTCAGTTAGTTTATCTCTACTTAGTGGAGTACAAACTTTATGATAAAGGGTTTCAAAAGGAGCTGAATTTAAAGTTGTAGTGTTTGTAGATATGCCTATTTATGTCACAGTTATGAGATTGTTGATATAGCTGAAATCATTGCAGAACAACTAGAACAATGTAAGAAACCAGTATTTAATAATTAATATTGCCAACAATGGTGTATGTGCCATCTTTTGCTGGGATACCAAAGTGATGCTAAGTTCTGATAGTAAGGACATCATTTTCATCAATATGATAAGGACAGATATAATTTGTGCGAAAGGCCAACACTGAGGATTAGGAATGAGTTGAAATGTTTTCAGTTACATGGGGTAATGATTTCTCATGTTTTGCCAGCAGGCCCTTTTTTTAGTGTGGGATACTTAGTATTCAGTTTACATAGAAATGCAATAAACATACAATGTGAAGACATGCAAGTAGCACAGTATGCAAATTATACTGCTCAGGTTTATTCAGGGAAAAATGCACATCAGTTGAAACCAGTTTGCAAAGTAGCTTCCGAACACTAGAAAGCAACTTAAACAATCCATATTAAATTCAAACAAGCATGATGCTATCCTGTTCAGCAAAAGTCTGTATGAAACTGCCCACTCCATAAAAACTGAAACGAAAAGAAACTCATCTGCATCTATGCCATTTCAAATAAAGGAAATATCTGTTGCAGATGGCACACTTTCTATTGGTGCTTTACTACAGACTTTTATTTAACAATTTGACATTACCCACAGCTCTATGTGCAGATTGAGATAATATTTCACTACTGACCATGTTGTGAAACTAGTGCACACTTATTCATTCTTTTTTTATGCATTTTATTCACAAGGATAGCTACTCATTTCCTATCTAAATTAAAGATTGTTTTATATATATATATATATATATATATATATATATATATATATATATATATATATATATATATATATATATATATAGTGACTTTCATACTGGGCTGCTTTGCTAGAACAAATCATCCCCTCTTCCATTAATATTACAATTAATCTTCTTTTAAACCAAATTTGATAAATATTCATGATGCAATACCTACAAAATATTCCATTAAAATCAAACACTGTTGAGTCTTCTTACCCTGAAGTACTCTTCATCTAGGAAAGAAAGATATTCCTTGAAGACATTTATTTAAAAAAATAGGTCTATGAATTCTTACAGCAACACACAATTTAAGAAACCAGTTGTTAATACCTGGAACAAGCTGCCTACTAATATCACTAACACTGGCCACTTCATCATCTTCAAAAAATTACTCAGCTTCTTTGTAAACCTTGTCATATACAAGTGACAAATATCTATTATCTATCTCTGCTTTCCTGTGTTTTTCACTTAACTGCATGCATCGAGTTATCGGTTAAACCATGCATGCTGTGCATAATCAAATGACATTACAAATACAATACAGTACAAAGACATGCATCTGGAGCCTTTCTCCCCGGGCCTCTGCTGAAAATTGGCTTCGTTCCAAGTCGGACTTTCCCGGTTAACAAATGTTAAATGAAAATAAATAAATAAATAATCCTGAGACCATAATTTTGAAAAGGTCAAAGCGCTGAAGATCACAATGTCTTCTTTTTACAGCTGCTCCCATTAGGGGTCACCGCAGTGGATCACTAGTGTCTGCAGAATGAGAGACAGTAGAGTTTAACGGTGTTGAGTTTCCAGCCCTGCACCCAGCATTCCTCAGAAGGCACACACATGCACACACTCATACCAAGGGCCAATTTAGAATGTCCATTCCACCTGCAGCATGTCTTGAGAATGTGGGAGGAAACCAGAGCATCATGAGGAAACCCACACAAACACAGGAAGGACATGCAGACTCAGCATAGAAGACACCCCAGCCAAGAATCAAGCCAAAGAACCCCTTGCTGTGAGGTGACAACACTAACTGCTGCACCACTGTGTCCCCCAAGATCAAAATGTCTAAAAATCTCAAATTTCATATCCTCCACCAGTGTGAACCATGGAACTAGTGCTAACATGGATCCTGCAGGTGTGTGGACCCAGAAAAACTGCTAACATGGGTCCTGTTGGGGGGGGGGGCAACAACTCCAGGTGTTTAATATTGTGACCTTCAGCATTTTGGTGTTTTGATATTATAGTCTCAGGATTATGAGTTTCAAGACTGTGGGCTTGAAAACTGTGATAGTAAGCTATATCTATATATGTGTGTGTGTGTGTGTGTGTGTGTGTGTGTGTGTGTGTGTGTGTGTGTGTGTGTGTGTGTGTGTATATATATATATATATATATATATATATATATATATATATATATATACATGTGTGTGTATGTATGGGTTCAGTGTGTTTCATCATAAGTTCATTATGTCGAATTTTTTTTATGTAGATTGCTTTGTCAAACTTCTTGTCCATCGCAGAATGCCTGCATTTGTTTTGTGAGATCACTACACTATGGAAGTAAGATTTTGCCTTTTCTTCAAAGTTTTGTGATCTTGGAATGGATATATGTAATTAGCAGGGAGTGTGTGGGGCACAGCCCCCCACATATGGGTGCAGGGGGGCTTGCCTCATGCATAAAATGTTTTTTTTCTTTTTTGAATAACTGAGTTTTGCCTTTGTATATGCCAGTTTACTGATTTGAGGATATAGTGAAATATAATTTGTGTATGCCAGTTTAGTGAGTTGTGGATATAGTGAAATATAATTATATATATATATATATATATATATATATATATATATATATATATATATAAATTTATAAATAGATGTATATAGATCAACTGTCATTTTTTGAATTACTAAAATACCAAATTTCACAATATCGAGACTGCAATGTTGAAAGTACAATATTCTGAAAGTTCATGTTCCAGTAGCGTGTAATACTAAAATCGCAGATTAAATTGCATTTCTAAGGTCTAAATAGAGTACTGTGCCCTTCAGGATCCGTACATTGTACTTAAAAAGAAAATTGCCAGTGTTTCGTTGCACGCTCCAGGAACTATAAGAGAAATGTATAACACTACAAAATCTCTAAAACGTAAGTTGTGATTATAGAAGGATATATCTATTATTTGAAATGTATAATTTGGTAAAGTATACTTTGTGTAGCAAGTTAAAACATAGATCTGCAGTAATCACACAGATGTGGGCATGCTGTGGGTGTTTATTTTATTTATTTTATATTATTTATTTTATTTAACATTTGTTTACTAGGAAGTCTGACTTGGAACCAAGCCAATTTTCAGTGGAGGTCCAGGGAGAAATGCTCCAGATGCATGTCTTTGAATTGTGGTTCACCCTTGGTTTACCCTTTTCTTCAATGTAGTGCAATCTCGGAGCTGCAATATTTAATTTTTCAGGGGGTGTGGGGGGGGGTGCAGGGGGTATAGCCCCATGCAAAAACATTAAAAAAATAAATTACGTTCCAGGATTGTTGGGTGCTGGGCTTGATCAAGGCAGGCTTTGTTACTGGGCTTCCAGTGGGGTTTGGATGTACAGCATATCTCTTTGTGTAATAGAAGTGTTAAGTAAGTTTTTTAAGTTATTACATGTTGTTTTCTGTTCTGAAATACAGAATGTGCACATACTATTTATGTTCATGGATTCATATTGCACAGCTTTACTTTCTTCGGTGTATATGCAAAGTGTGAGGGAGGAACGTAATCTCAGCTTAGAAAATGTTGATGTTTGGAGGATTAGATGTTTTGCTAATTGAACATATGCACTTTTGGTATTGTAATAGTTTATGCGCACGTTCTCGATGTTGTGAAGTTTGGTAATTTAGTAATTAAAAAAATTGAAAGTATATATATATATATATATATATATATATATATATATATATATATATATATTGGTCTACTATATTTGGTCGAAAATTATTTCAGGCAGTTCACTTAACTGAAAATACATTTCACTGCAAACCAATTTGGTCGAATCCCATTTGGTCGAAAATGGAATATAGCCCCTGCCCCACTGCAGTGCAACCCTGGAGTGAGAGTATAAAGTATGGTGGGGCACAGCCCCCCCCCCACACTGTAGGGGTGTGGGGGTGTAGCCCACCACATAATTGCAGTGTATTCACTATTATATACATGTGTATCCATTAAAAATACACTGAAACATATAACATCAATAAAAACTAGTTGTAAAATGTGGGGAGCTATGCCCCCACACACCCCTAATTTTATATATTCTCACTCCAGGGTTGCACTGCAGTGGCAGGAGCTATATTCCATTTTTGACCAACTGGAATTCGACCAAATGTGCTTTCGATCAAATGAGCTTTCAATGAAGTGGGTTGCCTGAAATCATTTTCGACCAAATGTAATTCAACCAAAAGCAGTAGACCCATATATATATATATATATATATATATATATATATATATATATATATATATATATATATATATACACACACACACACACACACACACACACACACACACATATATATATATATATATATATATATATATATATATATATATATATTATAGATATAGACATACAGGGAAATTCAGTAAACTCCATGTAGGTTCCATGCAGAGACTCCATGGAGTGTATTTGCGTACGCAATACTGCTCATTGCATGGCATCGCACAGCCTTGCACCATGAATATTAATGATGAATGGTGTACATAAGCAAGGTTTCGCAGCTCACCCCAGTGTTACCGGCCATGAACCATGTATACTGAATGTGGATCAGTCCACTCAACCAGTAAACTAATGAGAGAACAAACATCAGGCATGCATTTTCTGAAAGATATGAAGTACGGAGCAGAAATGTATGTCATTATGTATTGACTGCAATCTTCAGTGATTTTCCAATAAGCCACACATTTTACAAAGAACATGCCAAAAAATGATGCAAATATCTGGACTTTCTGCACAGCTGTGGAAAGTCTGCCTTTTCTGTTTTAATTTTTTTTCCCAGTGTTTTGCGATGTGCTGCTTGGCATAAACATGTACATGTTTAGCTGTGCTCACCTGGTTTGTGTGAAATGCAGCAGCACACAAACTGGAGGAATCGACCACCCAGGTTGTGGACAGGACCCAGACAGCCACACAAATGAACCGGATACATGCAGTTAATAATATTGTGCATTGCCAAGCCACTGTAAGTAGCACTGTGCTATGATTATAGCAAGTACTTTACAATAATTACTAAGCTAGGAGATATCATTTTACTAATCCTGTGGCAGCAGGTGTTAAGTATAGTTGTGGAGTGCAGATGCTCTGGAGTTCTAGTACAAGGTGTGGAAGTTTTAGGTTCATAGTTCATAGTTTAGTACTAGGCTATCAGCCCTAGGGCCTATACAAGCCTAGCCATAACAATTCCCTGAATATTTCTTCCCACATTATTTACTTTCCTGGACCCCTGTCTAGCAGGGCGACTGACGTGATCCCTGGGGTGAATTTCCTTTCTCCCATCCAATCGTCAAGGTTCCTCTTGAAGAGGTCCAAAGAGGCACTCTGCTTGACATGTATGGGCAATCTATTCCAGAGTCTGGGGAGTCTCTGGGTCAGGAACCTATCCCTCCAACATGTTTTGTTTATTGTGATGACAAGGTTTAGATCCCTGGAGCGTGTAGCTCTGAGGGATTGGGATTTCTTTAAGTGTAGCATGTCCAACAGCTCTGGGTTTGACATGGCCTTGTATGTTAAGCAGAGATCGCCTCTGAGTAGACGATATGCGACAGAGTATAGCTGGAGTTTTTAAGGCGGTCAGCATAGGGCATCTGCTTTAGGCCTGTGATTCTTTTAGTGAGGTATTTCTGAGGCCTTTCCAGTTGTTGCAGATGTCTTGAGAGGTACATACCAAATGGGGCATTGTATTCTATAATGGGTCTAATGAGGGATGAGTACAGTGGGACAATGACCTCCTTTTCTGGATGAAAAGCCCTTCATGATGAGGTGTGCCACATAGAAGGATTTCCTGACTGTTGTGGCGATGTGGTTATCGAAGGTGAGACCACTGTCCACCTGTGTCCCTAAGTCTCTTATCACACTTTCTGTGTTTAGTGTACTGCCACCTATATGGTAATTCATGGATACATGATTTTTCCCAAAGGGGATAACAATACATTTCTTGGCATTGAGCTTGAGCCCATGGCTCTGGCACCAAGCATCTGTTTCTGTAAGGTCCTTTTGTAGAGTATCCACATCATTTGGGGATTCAATAATGGCTCCCAGTTTTCAGTCATCTGCAAACTTTGTTAGCCAGAGTCGCTTAGTGTTGACCTGTACTTCAGAGAAGTAGATGCCAAACAAGAGCGGCCCCAGGACTGAACCCTGAGGTACTCCACTTGTCACTTGTCTGGAGCTGGATTTGGAGTTGGCTACTTTTACAGTGTGGGTTCTATCAGTAAGCCATTTAGCAACCCATTGGGTGACATAGGGATTAATGCCCAACTTAGTAAGTTTATCTATGATTCCAGAGTGGGGGATGGTGTCAAAGGCCTTGGCAAGGTCTAGATAGGCTGTGTGGACCACCTTACCCTTGTCCATGGCTCTGGAGACTGATTCAAAGAAGTCAATCAGGTTCAAGAGACAAGATCGGCCCTTCACAAACCCAAACTGGGTGGGGTCCAGTGTTTGAAGGTTGCCAATGTCTTTGTTTATAAGTTCCACGATAATACGCTCCATGGCCTTGCAGATAAGGCTTGTCAGACTGATGGGATGGTAGTTTCCGGGATCCAAGGTGGATCCCCCTTGTGGATTGGGATAACTATAGCTCTGCGCCACTCAGTGGGCACGAAACCTGAGGTGAGGCTATGATTAAACATGACACTTAGGTGAGGTGCCAGTTCATATTGTAGTTCATGTAGTACACAGCCCGGGATGTCATCTGGTCCCATGGATGCTGCATTCTTGGCTTTAGAGAGTGCATTTTGTACCTGTGTGGCCGTTATTACTGGAATTTGGCAATCTTCCGGTATTGAGATGGGCCATTTAGGGGGTGAGAGTGGGGTGAAGTTGGCACTGAATCGATCTGCCAGGATATTGGCAATATCCTTCGGATCAGTATATTTAATGCCATTCTGTTTTAGCTCAGAGCAGATCTGAGCATTGCCAGATTTTGTTTTACTCTTGTGAGATTGCAGATTATAGCAATTAAGTGCAACATACACAGCTGTTTTCTCAACCTACTTGTTGTAATAGCTGTAAGTGTAGGAGAACTGTATGTATGATACATTTGACTAGCCTATTTACACAACTGCCTGTATACCTAATAGGCTAGAAATTGCATTGTTCATCACTATCGCACATCACTTACTATCATCCAAACACAGTGCCTGCCAGTGTGCACCCTCACCTGCCATGTTTGTGTGATGGTAAGCAATGTGCAACATTTTCAAATGTTGCAAATCTAAAATGTGCGCACTCTCAGTAAGCACGAGTCATGCAATAGGTGGGAACAGCAGTATTTAAAATGCAATTGGTGGGAAATGCTCATTAGACATTGAGCTTGAACTATGGCAGGCATTCCTGAAATTGCTGGAGAGGGTGTGCACTTTTGGACACAACATTGTGGTATCCAGGAGTCCAAGATTTTTGTTGGATTCCTAGTTAAGGAAGATGGGCCCATGTTACTTCAGCAGAACTATTCAGTCTCAGACTATAAATCTGAAGCTTGGAATTGTGTTGCCAGGGCCTTAACCAGTGAAACAGATATCCCCCACACAGGTGAACAATGCAGACATCATTTTGATGACATCCAGAGGAGGAAGTGGGATACCCTCAAGTTTTGGATTGGGGAATGTCAGGCAGGGGACACCCCACAGATGTTTAAGTATCAATTTCAATGAGTAATTGTAAGAGTGAAATGCTGAATATAGTCAAGACTGGTATTCATAATAGTGTTCTCTTCTGTTTTTTCCAAAGCTTCTGAGGAGTGAGACTCAAATCTTTGGTCCCATGCCGTGCAGCTGGTAAGCACGTGGCACATATGCATTAGAACAGTACTCTCTATATAGTATTTTAATAATAATAATAATTTGTATAGTAATTGTGTAGCATTAAAAGTTAAGGACAGCTTAGCTGGTATTTAATAGAGTTGTATCAAATTGAGCATGCTTATCCCAACTGTAAAAGAAGCTATGCATGCACAAAACAATGGTGCCATATTCTCAAATAACAGTGACATGCATCTCTAAACTGTAAAAGGAAAATATGCATGCAGTAGTCTGTAGGACAAAAGAACAGTACAGTATTTAAGTGCAGTTATAGGTTGTGGGTTCAGAAACCACACTTCCCAAATAGACAATACTGTTAGGTTTTCATCATTATTGGAATGTAACTGGTTTTCATCTTACTGGAATGTAATTTCATATCTTTGTACAAGTGGCATTAATGACCATCTGTAAACTGTAATCAATATAATTGGAATACCATATGTGCAGTATATGCACACATCAGGGACTTGTGGGTACAGTCTCTACTGTAGTGTGCCTCTGTTATAAACTGGGTAGTCTTAAAATTAAGGAAGAAACTTGTTAGGAGTTTGTAGTCTTAAAAGTAAAGGTAACAGAATGGAATAAAATAATTGCATCAATGCTTTGTATGTCACATATGAAATTACTGATGTTCTCCCTTTTCTTTCTCTCACCCCAACCCTTTTCTCTCATTCTTTTCTTTTTGTGTGTTTATTGTTATCTTTCTTTTGTGTTTATTGTTTTACTTTTTGTTTTTCCCACAGCCCAGCAGGTTAGGACTGTCCCACAGGACCCATCTGCTCCCACTCCATAGGCTACAACACCACTGCCCAGCACTTCCAGTGCAGAACCTGGTAGCACCCCCTCTCCCACCCCTGCACTACCTGACCCCTCAGGTAATTCTACCCAGAGGATAGACCTGTGGCTCTTCCTAGAGCAGTGGCAGAGATGGTGACATTATCACCTGAGAGGAATTGCCAGGGATGGTAAATAGGATTGTGCACTGAACTGTTGGTGCATGCCTATGCAGGATGGAGTGCATGCTCTACATCCTCATGCAGAACACCCAAACGAGGCACAGGAGACTGCAGCCAGTGGCACACTGAGGTGACAGTGATGACCATCCACTGGATGAGGACCAGATTCTCACTGTCAAATGCCCCAATGTGCATGCAGCTGAGATTTTCCACACTATCCCTATCCATGGTGTTCACCCACTTCACATGTTCTTCATCATCCCAGTCTCTTGTCTTGTTTGTCTTGTCTGTCTGCAATTGCTTCCTCACCTGCCCAACTTATCTCATCCATTCTTACAACCCTTCCCAACATGCCTCCCTCTCTCTCAAAAAAAATATATTTAGGGTTTCTGTCCCACAAAAAAATATCCCATGCATAGCTCTCCATTTTGCACATATGCCTTCATGACATACATGATTATTTGCAATTCTGCATATAACAGATTGTGTTGTGGTCACCCCTGTCTCTGGATGTGACCGTCCAAATTCAGCAAAATGTGTGCATATATGTTTTACTATAGAAGAAATGGATAACTATGGTTCTTTCCTACATCCTTCCTACACAATCCTACCTTGTTTCACTTTTTCCAGCACCCTGCTTGCTCCCTATTTCACCACTTTCCTGTCTTCCCCATTTATTTTCTTTAAAGAATTATTGAGTGATGGTGCACAGTGGGCACCAATACAAAGCAATGGTAAAAGGCAGCAATATAAGTAGATAAATTTAAAGTATCATAAATGCTTGTAAAATTATTACTTCCACCTGCATTCGAACCAAGTACCATCTGTACCATCTACCTTCAACACCAATGCATTAACAGCTGCTGCCATAGAGTTAGTTACCTAGCAGGCGTATTTAATACATTCAATAGTAATTGACACAGTTTAGAAAAGATTTCCCTTTGTACTTCCCTGTGCTTGCTCTCTATATCACTAATGGTATATCTTCAGTAAATTTCTATGAAGCAGCATTACACAATGTCCTGTAATGTTATATAAAGCATTATTTCATGATACTTATTTAGTCTTGCACAGCAGTAGTGGGCAATGTTGCGTGATGCTGCACAATATGCAGCATTGATAAGCAATGCTAATACTTTAATGAATTACCTGTAGCTAAACCATTTGCCCCAAAAATGAACTTATCACTGCAATAAGCGCATTAAGTTCCACAGCCAGAGATTCAGATAACTAGCAGGTGTATACATCAGCAGTTAAGTCTGCCATTTGCTATACAGTCTCATTAATGCACCTGCTAATTAACTGACTCTGTAGGACCACCTGTTAATGCAGTGATACATGTATTTTTTTGTTCAGAAGGTACGTGGTTCAAATGTAGGTGTATGTTAATAGTATCAAATAATTTTAAGTGTAAATCAAAATTCTGAAGTGGGATAGTTGGTATGGTGTGTCTACAATATGGCTAGATGGTTCTGTTTTCCAATCCAACTGTATAATACAAGCAGAAGAACGAAAACCTCTGGTGACACTGTGTGGTTCACTCAAAAAGTCCAAAATGAAAAAGAAAAGTAGAACCACACTCATACATGGCCTCCATAAACTATGCAGTAAAAAATAAAGAAAAGCACATAGATTAACATGTCAAAATAACAAAAACTCTTTAATGATAACAATGGTAAGCACTTTCGCAATTTACAATTGCTTTACGAGACCATAAAGAATAAAATACATGGCATTACTTAAATACTACCCCACCCAATCAAAACTTTAAAAATCAACCAATGAATACAATTGTATTCAATGTAACCTAGATACTAAAAATTACATGATCCCTCTTACTACACCATTCATAAAGGACTGCATGATTACCATTCAGCCTAAAATGGAGGACATGATGTCAAAACTGTCACAAGTCTTAATCAGAAACATAAAAAATACATAAAATGTATCTTGTAAGCTTCTTGGCTTTAAGTACTGGTTTCAAGGATATAAAATCATTCAACTCTGAACCTCTGTTAGATCTTAACTTCAAAATCTAATGCAATTCAATGTGTTCAGTTTCTTTAACTAAATAACCCAGTCTTCAGCCTTCTTGCACTGTCTCTAAAGCCTAAAACATAAATATATGTCCACCTCCCTTCTCATTTATGTGTTTAGCAACAACACTGTGACGAAGCACTCTGCACGCACAATAATAATGATCATGGATACATTCATGTAGGTACCTATTAATTTTGCCCACATAGAACAATCTGCATTCTTTACAGTGAGCCAAGTAAATGAGATGCCAAGTATTAAAATTAGCTCTAACCTTCAAATAATATATCCGTCTATCATCTGGATGTATAAAACTTGTCGATTCATCTATAAACTGACAAAAAGAGCATCCCTGACATCTCTTTGTGCCAAGCATGTTATCAGCACCTTCTAACATGATTCATTTGGGGTAACACAATCTACTCTTCAACAATTTTTTTATTTTTATAGCCATACCTAGGTTTGGTTCCTACCAATCTGGCGATCTCGTCATATGTATTCCAAATATGACAGTTCCTATTAATAATCTCTCTTAACTCCTTATCATCACTAGTATAAAATTAACTCATCATTGCATGTACTTTCCTCATGCTTAGCAGGTGAAGAAGAAAAATATGGCGTTTCAGCCATATTTCTAGTATATCTAGCTCATTTACAAGTGTGAGCTAGCTTAAACTTTTATATATCCCCTGTCAAGGAAATCTGCTCTAACTTGTTTTAAACCCTACTAAAAACCTCCTATTCTAGAAGAGAGTCTGGAACTTCTGAAGGCTTGCCCTTAACAATATGATGAAAGACATGCCAGGTATGCAAGCAAGTGTTATGTACATATGATGATCTAAAACAATCTTTCCTATGCATCTTAGTAGGATGAAATACATCACTGTCTTTAACAATATGTACATCCAAAAAGGCAATCTGCTCAAGGGAGTAATTCAAAGTAAATTTAAGAAACTCACTACTGCTATTCAGATGAGAACAAATCTAAACAAATAGTATCAGCTTTCCATAACAAAAAAGATTGCCTACAAACTGATGATAAAAGGACCAGCAATCTTTAAATTCCTTCCAACTCAGAATATATGTGTTCTCCCATCCAACCATAACAATATGGTGTAGCTATTGGCATATGAAGTGCCCATGGCAATGTCTGAAATTGCAGATAATAGACAGCATCAAAAACAAAGACATTGTGCACTAACACAGCTTCTAAAAGATAGCAAATAAACTCAATATGTTGTGGTACATATCCACTGTTTCTTAACAAGAAAGGCTTTCACCATTTCCACTCCTTCCATATTAGGAATGACCATGAAGAGGGAAGTGACATCTAATGTTACCAATAAATTAATGCTTGCTCTATCTGCCTCACTTAAATATAAATGCAGATCAGTCAAAAATTGTTTACTATCATGTAAGATATAAATGCAATGCTGCAGAAAGAGTCTTAATTGCTTTTCTATATAGATAGAAATTGGCTGAGTGAGTCATCCAGTGCCTGCTACTATTGGTCAAAGGGGGGGGTGACTGAATTCTTGTGAATCTTGGGCATTCCATATACATTTGGTATAAATGGATTCTCCACAAAAAATACTGAAATATTGTAAATCTTTAGACATGACGTTACTCTGTACACAATCAGTTAAGATCATGATCATATCATCAATCAAACCATACACAAACTCCTTTGAGACCACTCTATAAGTCATTGTATCTCTCAACATCTCATTAATAGTGTCAAAATAATATGCTTTGTCCATAGCAACCAATGAGCCGCCCTTATCAGCTGGTCTTATGACTATAGTATGGTCACGTTGTAAATGCATAATGGTCTGTTTATCATTCAGTGAGAGATTATCAAACCCTTTCCTCCTACCAGGATTACTAAGCAACGTTTAAATCTCTTCCTCACACACCCACACACATATGAAGACTTCCAAGAAGGGGTGGCTCTGTGGTGTGTAAAGACTCAGTTTTCTAAACAAACTGAATTCCTGAGCAGAATCAATGTGCTTGAGCAAAAGTTTCAAAGATAAATTCCTAACAAATAATCTAAGTTCAATCAAAGTATCTGCAAGATCAGCTTGCTGTGCAGGTTTAAATAATAAATCTTTATTTAAAACGTTCAGTTCAAATTCAGTAAGGTGCCTCTTAGAGATGTTTCATACTAACCATTTTTTGTTTGTGTCCACATTCTCTTGATGGTTTGAACAGTCTCCTCTTGAAATGGCTGCTTTCTATTCTGCTTGCCCAGTTACATATTTCCTTCCTTTGAATCTTTCCTGCAATTGTGAAACAGCAGTGGCAGCATGGAAAAAAATGATAATTAGCAGCTTTTTTATTTTCCTGCACACAACAGGACACATCCTTATCCACTAATGAGATCTGTCATTGGGAGGAACTCTCCTCCTGAGGTGTTTTATAAACTGAACTACTATTTGAGGGAGGAGGAACCTCCTTCCTCATAGGATTGGGTGCTGCTCTAGACTTATCAATATTCATTGTGGCTGGACATTTCACAGTTGTAGGAAAGATTCAAAGGAAGGAACTATGTGTTTTATGAAGACGTGCGAAATGGACAGGTATGTTTGGGACTTTTTTTGTGGGACAAGTACCCATTTTTTTTGAGAGAGAGAGGAATGTTGGGGAAGGGCTGTAGGAATATCTGGGTGTGGTAAGTTAGGCAGGTGAGGAAGCAATTGCAGACAGTCAATTAAAACAAGACAAGGAACCCTGGACTACATGAAAAGAGGCATGGAGGAGCTCTCGGATTATGTAGCCCAGGTGGGTATGACCTTAGCCCTGAGCTACATCCTACCATCACCCAGAATAATACCACAGTACAAGCAGAAAATGATTGATTTCAACAATTGGCAAAGTTTCTGGTGTTATTCTAAGGGGATCCAGTATCTGCCGGGAATGACACAATTGACAGACCTCACTGCTTTGCCAGACATGGCCTGCATCTGTCACCCCTGGGATTCCTGATGATACTGGCCAAGGCTCTTGCCAACCCTATAGTGCCTTTTTAGGCAGTATTTCAAAGACCAAATTACCACTGTAACTGCTACAAACAAATGTACTCTGAGGGCCATGCTGCTCAATGCTAGACGTCTAAATCTCAAAATGCACTCATTCGAAGCACTTCTTAAAATGGAGAACATCAACATTTGTGCTATAACAGAGACCTAGTTCAAGGCAGCAGAAAGCACCCCTGCACTACCAGGCCATAACTCATTCCACACCTTTCAGCCCCAGAACTTGGATCAAAACTCCAAAAGTGGTGGTGTTTCCATATTCATAAAGGATGCGCACACCTCCAAACTGGTGGCCCAACATAACACATCAGAGATACTTCAGGTGCAGCTAACTTTGGGTAAGACAGCAATTCAGGTCATGGCCTGCTATAGGTCCCCAACCATGTCCCAAGACTCACACACCACATTCCTAAGCATCCTGGAGAATATTAGGGTCCAACCTAACACTCTCATACTAGGTGACTTTAACTACCCCTCCATTAACTGGGAAAACTACTCATGCACCAATACACTTGCCTGTTTCTGGAATTCATTAATTGCAATGCCCTGGACCAGCTCATTCTTACACCCCACTGGAGATAGCAACATCCTTGACCTTGTCATTACTAACATGTGTGACCAATAATCAACTCCTCCCTGATTAGATCTGACCACAAACTAATCACCTTGGAAATTCACATCCCCCCACCCCCACCCGCTGCAAAGGTACCCACCATGAATAACTTTTCCAAAGTTAACTTTGGGCTCCTAAAAACAGTGGTGGCTAACTTCATGGCACCAATGCAAATGGATAATAGTTGCATGACTGCTGAATCATACACCAGTGCACGGTATGAACATGTACAGAAATGCATGGATCTCACCATACCCAATAAAACCAAGACACTCTTCTCCAAAAAAAGGAAGCCAATCTGGTGGTCCCCTGCCATAAACAAACTCTACAACAGAAGGAGGAAACTGGTGCGGAATAAAGTGAAGTCCCAAGACTCGAAAAACTCCCTTATCTGTCTCAACAAAAAGTTGAGACCCCTCATCAAATCCTCTAAAGCTAGCTATGAAATTAGAATTGCAGCAGATAGTAAAGACAACCACAAGGCTTTCTATAGTTATGTAAATAATCTCCATGGCAATACCCAGATTTGCTCTGAGTTACTGCACAATGGTACCTCCTATACCGAGCCAACAGATATTGCAAATATACTGGCCGACAGATTCAGTGCCAACTTTACCCCTCACCCCCCCAAAAAAGGACCAATCACAATATGAGTAGATTGCCAGGCACCCAATATTACTGCTGCATAAGTTAAAACAGCACTGTCCAAGGCTAAGACTACAGCTTCTATGGGACCTGACAATATCCCTGGCTGTGTTCTACATGCACTAGAGAGTGAACTGGCACCTCACCTGTGTGCCCTGTTCAATCACAGACTCACCTCAGGCTTTGTCCCATACCAAATGGCACACTGCTACAGTCATTCCTCTCCACAAAGGAGGAGCAACTACAGACCCTGGGAACTATCACCCCATTAGCCTGATGAGTCTGATATGCAAAGCTATGGAACACATCATCCTGGACCTAATAAACATGGATATAGGGAATCTCCAAACTCTGGATCCCACAAGGTTTAGTTTTGTAAAGGGTAGATCATGCCTGCTCAACTTGGTCAACTACTTTGAGTCAATCACCAGAGCTGTGGATATATCACCAGGTGGGTTGCAAACTGGCTCACAGATAGAACCCACAGCATGAAAGTAGCTGACTCCATGTCAGACTGCCAACCAGTCATGAGTGGAATCCCACAGGGTTCGGTCCTGGGTCCTCTCCTGTTTGGTATCTACTTCTCTGAATTCCAGGCCAATACGAAGGGACTCTGGCTGACAAAGTTTACAGACAATTGCAAGTTGGGAGCTATTATTTACACCCCAACTGATGTTGACAACCTACAGAAAGGTCTCACTGAGACCAACAACTGGTGTCAGAAACATGGCCTTAAGCTCAATCCCAAAAAATGTGTTGTCATCCCCTTAGGGAAAAAACAGATTCTCATGAATTACCACATCGATGGTAGTCCACTGAACACAGAAGGCATTATGAGAGATCTGGGAACACAGGTTGACAGCAACCTCTCTTTTGACCACCACATTGTCACTGTGGTCAGAAAGTCCTTCTATGTGGCACATCTCATTACTATGGGTTTTGCATCAGTAAGAAAGAGGTCATTGTCTCCCTCTACTCTTCCTTCATTAGGCCAATCATTGAGTACAATGCCCCATTTGGCATGTACCTCACTAGACACCTGCAACAACTGGAGAGGCCACAAAAGTACCTCACAAAGAGGGTCCTAGGCCTTCAACACTTGTCCTACATGGACAGACTCAAAAATTCCAACTATTCTCTGTCTCATATTGCCTACTTAGAGGCAACCTCTGCTTGACTTAAAGCCATGTCTGACCCATCTCTGTTAGAAATGCTACATCTAAAGAAATCCCAATCCCTCCGCACTACATGCTCCAGAGACTTCAACCTTATTACCACAGTCAACAGAACATGCTGGAGGGACAGGTTCATAACACAGAGACTGCCCATGCTATGGAATAGACTTCCCATACATGTCAAACAGAGCACCTCACTGACCCCTTTAAGAGAAATCTTGATGCATGGATGGGAAATAGAAAATTCACTCTGGGGATCACTCCAATGACTCTACTCGACAGAGGCACTGGGAACTAATGTTGGGTGTCACGATGCCAGGTTAATCCTATGGGCTAGGCTTATAAAGGCTCCATGGCCATTAGCCTAGAACACACCTATGAACCTATTAACTTAAGAAACAGGGATATTGAAGTATAAATGAGGTGGGTGAACACCATGGTTGGGATGAGGGTGGGGACATCACAAACACATGGATATCAAGTTGGGTGACAGTGAGAAACAAGTCCTCACCCAGTATACTGTGATCACTGTCACCTCACTGTGACAATGGCTGTAGTGTCTGATGTTTGTTTCTCCTTGTGTTCTTTAATACAACAACAGAGAGCAGTGTCTCCATCTGGTATAGACATGCAACAACAGTGTGCTGCACAGTCCTATGCACCATCCCTTGCAGTTCATCATGGGTGATAAACTGACTACCTCTGCCACTGCTCCCAAAGTGACCCACAGGCCTATCCTCTGTGGCAGAACTACCTTAAAGCCAATTAGTGCAGGGGTGGCAGAGGGGGTGCTACAAGGTTCTGCTCCAGATGTGCTGGGCTGTGGTACTCTAGCTGTTGAAGTGAGGAGCAGGTAGATCCTATGGGAAAATCCTACCCCGATGTGCTGTGGGAAAAAAAAAATAAGCACACACGAAAAAAATAATAATAAACATACAAAAAAAGAGAAAAGGATTGGAGTGAGAGAAAAAGGGAGAACATTAGTAACTTCATATGTGAGATGCAAAGCACTGATACAACTATTTGACTCTATTCTCTTACCTTTGCTTTTAGCAGTATCAGCTCCTAACAAACACCTTTGTTTACTGTTAAGACTACCCAGCTCCTAACAGATGCACAATATACTACAAATTGCAGTAAGCAATCCTTGATGTGTGCATGCATTGCACATATGTGTGGTCCAAATATACTGATTACAGTTTAGAGCAACCCAGTGGTGACACTGTATTACAGCGCTGACATTACATTGCAATATTGATTAAACCTTAACAGTACTGTATATTTGGAAAGTGTGGATTTTGACGGTACAACCTATGACTACTTTGTCATAATTAACTGTTGTTTTTCCCTCGAGTAATGCATGAATACATCCCTATTACAGTTAATAGATGAATGCTTAATTTGCTACAACTGTATAATTAATAAATAAATGCATCAGAACTTTTAATGATAAAATAACCATAATGTTGAGATGCATACATACCACATGCTTCTTGCATCCATGCCAATCTGGCATCATGGGTTCACATATTCAGTTCCCAGTTGGTGATGGCTGCAGAAAAAATAGAACAGAATACCACTGAGCTTACCATTCCTGACTATATCCAGCTTTTAACTCTGCCAAGTAGTCTCTGTAAGTGATACTTACACATCTGTGGATGCCTGCAGTCCTACATTCCTCAATGCAACAGTTGAGGGTATCCCTCTTTCCCATCCTGAGGTATCTGTTGTGGTTCTTGCATTGTTTACCAGTGCAGGGGATACTGGTAGCCTGGGCCAAACTATTCCATGCCTCTGCCTTGTAATCCAAGCCACAGTAGTTCCTCATAACAGCCTGGGCACATGTTCATTCACTAAGAGTCCAATAAAAACTTTGGACTCCTGGACACCCCATCTTTGAGCATAGAATCTCAAAAACTCTCCAGGAATGCCAGGCATGGCTATCAGAAATCAAGACCAATATAGAATGATGTTTTCCCAGCAATTGCAGGTATCATGCTTACTGGGAGTGCACACTTTCAGTTGTTGCAACATTTGAAAGTGTTGCACAGCACTTTCCATTGCACAAACATGATAAGTGAGAGTGTGCAATGCCAGGAAAAGTGCTTGCGTGATGGCCAATAGTATTAATTGACTGTAGGTGTATTTTTCTGGCTGTCTAGGTCCTGTCTGCTACCTGGGTGGCCAATTCATCTAGTTTGTGCAGTTTTACTCTATGTGCAAACAAAATGTACATAGCCAAAGCTGTTTGTGCTAAATGGTACATCACACAATGAGTGCTCCCCACAAAATAAAAAGGGAAAAAAATAAAAAAACATGGAATTAGTAAAAATTTGGAAAACAAATCTATGACATACAGAGTAGAAACTGTTAGCACACATGAGATACGACTAAATAGGTCTGGATCCCAACTCTCACTGCAACGCACTGTCACAAAGAAAGAGGGGGGACTTATCCATCTTTTCTCCACAAGCACCTTTGCAGCAAATACATTATGTAATTCCTCACCCAACAAATTGTAACTGATTGTGCACTATCAAGGCATGACCTGTTATTTGTAAATGTATTCTATGTAACATATAGAATACATTTACAAATGTATTCTATGTAACATATATTTGGATGTAGTGCACTTACTGATCACACGACCTGCTATGATTATTCCTTGCAAATGTATAGCTGTGTCTTACCTTTCTTTGTTTCTTGATCATTCATCAGTTACCTGACCAGTACTCAGAGACATGCAGTGCATAAGCCAGTCTATATCATTGATCTTAAAATGTGTGAAGATCAGGGACAGACAGGAAGAAGGTAAGAGGAAGCGAGCATGTCCAGCAAAGAGGTGGATAGATTGTGTGAAAGAAGATCTGCAACAGTCAGGCATGAGTGTTGAAGAAGGCAGGAGTGTGGCACTGAATCGAGAGAGTTGGCAACAGTTAACATGATACCCCAACCCCATGTATAAAAATGGGGAAAAAGGGGGCTGCTGCTGATGATGATGATGATTCACTGGCAACAATATGATATGCAGTTGCCATAAAATTAATGGAAGGTTGAATGCCACAAACAAGCATAGACTGTTTTGGGGGTGGAGAGCAAAGGTGGGTTCCTGTCATGGAACGCGCAAGAGTATAATGTGCTTTCAAGGTGAACAGAGCCAAGCTGAGCTACTGTTATGGCACAAACAAGGCTATGTTGCTCTTGTTACTCCCCTTGTTTTGCATCCTGCTGGTTTGATCTTGTGAGGGTGGTGAAGCCAGAAACTGCTATGTATTTCATTACTTTAGAATTCTCTGTTATGATTTTCCATTTCAAATGTATGGTGCTAAACTGAGGGCATGCAGTGATCCTCATTACTTAGGGGAGGTAACAATGTGTGAATAGGTGAGGACTGAGGCCTACTACTTGCTAATGGACACATAAAAGTCAAATAACTCTCTGCTGTCACATGTGACATTAATTTCTGTACAAAGCTCCAACCTTGTAGTTGCTTACTGTACCAAGTGATGAAATATAAGAACATGTCATAATATTATTATACAATACATTACATGTTCAGGACTTACCCTGTAAATGCAGCAGTTGACACAGTGTTAGTTCAGGGCTCTTTCTGATGCAAGCAGTACACAGCCAATACATGGGGAGCTAAAAGCTTTGGCTCTGAGTTGAGGCCATCAGATCTCACAGGGTTCCTGTATTGTGTTCCTGTCCACCCTGTTTTACTGTTCAATGTCCATGTCATGTATATTGTGAATGTCCATGTCATGTATATTGTGATAAGTTAAATGTGGTGTGAAAACTCGTCTCTGTCTCACCTTAGGCCTATTGGCAGCAGCAGCAGCATTACCTGCTGTCTGTAGAACATGCAAACAGAGTTAAGCAGCAGCAGCTGCTAACATTCTGTCTGTGTAGACTTTCTGTGTCTACACTCCACTATTTTTGAAATCCACAGAAATAAAGAGGATAGAGTCTAAATGGGTGTTTTATAGCTTTTTGAATAGTTCTACCAAATTGGTTGATTAGCATGCAATTCAGGTGCTTATGCTGTAATTAGCATCTCTGAAACACAGCCTAGACAGATACAGTCCATCAATAATCTACTCCATTATAAAAAGCCAAATGTGTAACTAGCCAAACTGATGGTGAGGATACTTGCTACATGTTCAGCAAAGCAAAATATTTCCAAGTTATCTTTACAGTGGAGGGTTGAACTCCAGCAGGTATGCTGTCATTTTATGTTACCTACATAATGTATATGCTGGAATATATTAATAAATAATGGGAAGCAAAGCCTTTTATACTGTTTCTCTGTATGCATTAGTTAAAAGTGTACCAATGGCATGGCCATGTTTGTCAAGCCATTTCAGGGGTACAAATGATTGATAATACATGTAAATAATAAGCTGTGTGATACATATGTAAATATGTTTCATGAACAGGTCCTTTGAATGCCTGTTTAGCATTTCAAATGTGCTTTGTTAGCAAAATGGTTTATGTCCCTGTTCTTTAGTGGGTGGGGGGAGCAAAGAGAAGTTACTGTTATGTCACAAAATAGAAGGGACTGTTGTTTTTTGGGGCCACAGTTGAGTTACTGCTATGGCACATACAAGGATATCTTGCTCTTGATACTTTCCTTGTTTCACATCCTGCCTGTTGTTAGTATTTCGCATATGTCATATGTGTTATGTTTTTCCAGTGGGTACTACTGACTGCCTACTGTTTTATATGGTAACAGTTAATTTGTAGTTATGTGATAGTTATGTCTATTATCATTCTGTTGTGACAGAAAATGTCACTGAGGTGCAGACTCCTCTTCAGTGAGGAAGAAAACTCAATCATAGTGAATGGGCTTTGTCAACACAGTGCTTTTCTTCTAGGAAGGGGTTGTCCCGATATGCCAGAGAGGCTGAGAATATCACAGCAAATCATTGCTAACATAAGTGCCACAGGTGGCCACCACTGTACATATGAGCAGGTGCTCCACAGGGCCACTGACATGCTCACATCTGCACAGAGATATGCAGCTGCTGTTGCCTGAGATCAGATTTTAACTGGGGGTGGGCCTGCTGCAGAACCACCTCTCACCCCCAATGAGGAATTCCTGGTGAATCTTCTGCAACAAGGCAACTCACAGTAGAATGGCCCACAATATGTCATTGATGTGGATGCACCTCCTTCTCAGTCCCAGGAAGAGCTTCCAGGTAGGCTTTGTTATATGACCAGTTCAATACTGTTGTATAGTAAAACAACTGAAAAAAAATTACTTCTGTGTCACATGTGTTTTTGGGAGGATTGAATATTAGTAAAGTGATAAACTCAGTTTGGAGTTGTTAGCCACATTGTTGTTAATGTAATATGTCATGCTGATTGAGAGTAGTACATGTAGTACCTCCTGTCTTACTGTTATATGTGATGATGTTGGTCTTACCTCTGGCTTAACTTATTTCATATCTGTCAGGAATCTAGCAATGTGGGCTTCCTGTAGATGGTAAGCCAAATCAAGTTACTTCAGTACTGCAGATCAATTTCTAGAAATATAATGTGTCATTTTAGGCCTGTTGTATGTATTGCTGTACTGTAGTTGTTTAGCATATATTGCACCATATTAGTGCAGGTATTCATTTATGCCTGTCTGGCCTTTCTCCCTTTTTATCACAGGTGATCATGCTAGTGGGAGTGTGGGTCTTGTGCCACCTGATGTCAGTGTCTCATCAGACCCTGATGATGATGGTGGTAAATCTGAGGCACAGTCATGGTGCAGAGGTTGAATCTGACACAGAGGTTGATATCCAGCCACCCACTTCATTTTTCCCTGGATACAGCCAGTAGGCCTATGCCTACCCAGTCCATTGAGCACACAGATATAGGACAGGTGAAGGGTAATGCCATTGAGCAGGGAACTGTGGGCAGGAGCTGGACAGGACACATGGCTTTGTCATCAAGATAGCACAGGGCCTACTAACCATGACATAATGTATGTGGGTAGATTAAAAGACCCACTGTCATCTGTCTGATATGCCATTACATTGCAACTGTTATTCTAAGCCTATTACTTTTGGTTTAAGCACTTGGGCTTCAGGCCATTTTTCTTACATTAAGAAGGTTTGTAGTCTACACTCTGGTGGGAGGACAGTGCAACCTCTCCCCTTCTGAGCTGGGAATTGCTGTTTAAATGCTTATTGTGGCTGTTGTTCTAAGTCTCTTTGTTATGGTTTAAGCAGTTGGCCTCCAAACCAGTTATTTTACATTAGGGAGGTTTGTCGTGTAGACTCTTGTAGCAGAGGAGGTTAGCCTACACCCTTCTAATTTGGGAATTGCTGGTTGAAGGCTTATTGTGTCTGTTATTATGAATGTGTCTTAGTTCTGGTTTAAGCACTTGGGTTCCAGACCACTTATTTCACACTAGGAAGGTTTGATGTCTACACTCTTGTTGGAGTATTCTACTGAATTGCTGCTTTATTTAAACTGTTTGTTCTTATGTTGTGATTGCAATTTTTTGCACTTTGGATTTCCACTATTTCTGCATTTTATAGCATTGGCTCATTTCTGTCTTGCTGCATCTATACTGTTTTGTATCATTGGAGCACTAAAGCCAGCACATTAAGAATGCCACCCTTTACCCTTGTGGAAGAACATTGCAGCCAAGAACCCATCTGAGTTGTGGATTGCTGGAATAAGGCTGACTGCTGGGCTTTCCCTTTGTTTACTTGTTTAAAATAGTTTAACTTCTCTTGTATTCCAGTGTTGTATTTTGGAGCATTTGCACTCAGTTTACCATAGCTGTCCGAGCTTGCACTGCTGTACTGTGAGCAACTGAGTTGTGCATTGTGAAACACTGACACATTTTGTAACCCTAGCCTGTAGATCAGAATGTATGTTGTGACTTTAAGAAGCATTTCAAAGTGAGGGCACATCCGTATAAATAGAGACCACATGCAGGCAGCAGTGCCATTTTGAGTGAACAGCCAGAGTGTTAACATGCATGAGTGCAGTGGTCAGTCTGTTTATGTTTATTTAAGTTACTAAGCCTCAGTCCTGATGTGTTTGTAAGTAATAACACTGCCTGAACCAAACCCACAACCATTTGTCTGTTTTAGCCTGACCTGGGGAGTGACCTGGTTTCAGAAGGGGGATGCCTGAATGACATGGTGTCAGAACCCAGATGTCTAAGCACAAGAAGCCAGAAGTCAAGTCATGAGGTACACAGTTAGAAATGGAGGTATATAGATGAATGATTCATCTCAACCTGCTCAAGTGATTGAAAAAAAGGTCAGAAACAAATTTCAGGTAATTAAACTGGCATAAATTATTTATTTCACAAAGAAAATGATATGAAGCATTCACAAAGCACAAGATGCATTATTAATCAAACACAAAGCACAAAATACATTATTTATTAAATGTAATCAAACAAAAAGCACAAAAAGTATTACTGATTAAACAAAATGTTAGAAACTATGATATTTGATAAAATTATTCAACATACTTATGAGAGCATTCAGAATTACTTCTGATTTGCAGAACAAGCATGTTAAAAGTAAAATGAGCACAAGAAAAGTATAATGAGCATGATATAAATCAGATGAGCATAATGAGTACAATAAAAGAGCAAAATGAGCTTGGAAAAGCAAAGCGACTGCATGTTTTTTAGTATAACGATCACTTTTTTTTATAAGAGCTACTATTATGCATTGACTAAAGCTATTCAAAGTATAACCAGAGTTGTTCAAAGTATCCCAGAGTGTGTAAAGTATTTGCAGTGTGTGTTTTATTACAGTACAATTATTTTGTAGAGTTTATTGTGTGCAAAGTACACTTATTTCGCAAAGTGCAGTCAGAATACAGTTATTTCAAAGTGTTTCTTAAACTGTACAGTTATTTCACAACGTACAGTCATTTTTAAAAAAAATTCTTGTGCTGTGTACAGTTCATTCACAAAGTGCAGTCATTTTGAAGTGCTTCTTACACTAAGAGTGGTTTTGCAAAGTACAGTGATTTCATAGTGTTCCTGTGCTACGGAGACTTATTTCACAAAGTGCAGTTATTTTGAAGAGTCTGTTGTGCTGTTGAGCATAATTACAAATTTCTGGCATAAATTTCTGACCTATATGTGTGTATGTTTGTACACAATTCCAAGGGTCTTTATTACTGTGTGTTGGCATGGCAGAGGCATTTCTCAGACCCAGTCAACTTGTGTTTGATCATAACATTGCAGAGAATTGGAGAGTATTTGAGCAGGAATATAATATTTTCATTCAAGCAGTTTTCCTTTCTGATAAAGATGCACATAAGAGGGAATTCATTCTGCTTAATCTAGTGGGGTCAGAAAGCCATTGAAAGAGAGTGTTCATTTTTGTATGCACTAGCAATATATGCAGGAGAAGGGGAAAACTGTCATATTGTTGTACAAGCTAAATCAAGGGAGGACCCTGAGTGTTTGAAACATAAATTTAGAGAAATGTGTAACCCCCAGACAAATGTTAAATTGGGAGGTACTTATTTTATACAAGAGATCAAAAGCCAGGATAAACTTTTGTAGCTTATATTATTGATTTGAGAAACAAAGCTAAAATGTGCAGATTTGGTGATTTGAAAGATGAGTTGATAAAGGACAGTCTTGTGTGTGGTGTTAATAATGCTGCAGTGGAAAAGATTTTGCTTCGAGACAGTGATTTAATGTTGAGCAAAGCCATAGAAATTTGTCAAATACATGAGCTTACAGAAAGGCACAAGAATATGCTTGCAAGTGATAAGAGAATGGTTTCAGCAGCCTCTAGAGCAAATGTAGACAGCATGCAGCACATGGCTAACAGAAACAGGCCTAAGCACATGGCAGCTGCAGCCCCTGTGGGACTTCCAGGGAGAGCCCATATCTTTCCAGCAAGTTCTAAGACTAGCCCAGTAAAATGGACATGCTCAGTGCAGTGCTAGGGTGAGTTAAGTCTCATTGTTAACAGTCATAATTGTGGTGCTAATCATGACTCTAAAAGAGAAAAGTGCTTAGCATTTGATCAACAATGCCACAAGTGTAAAAACTGGAACCACTTTCAAAAGCTTTGTAAATCAAGCAAGCCTCATTCATTTATTAAGAAAGGTCACTCAAAAAAGCAAGCAGATCATACAGAAAGGTGCAACTCTACTTTTTTATGTAGATGGTGTATCAGTGGTTGGTGAAAGATTAATGTAGTAGATTTGTTGGCAAAAAACAAAGTGTTTTGTACTGTCCTGATTAATAGTAAACCCACAGAGCTCAAAGTGGACACTGGTTCAAAGTGCAATGTTATGTCAGCACAGAAGCATTTGCTAGAGTAAGAGCTGGTGAACAACTTAATTTGGCCAATTGTTTGAAGCTTGTTTCTTATGGAGGTGAAGACATTCATACCAAAGGCTCAGTAGTGCTTTCATGCTATTCAGCTGGGAACAGTTACAGCTATAATTTTTATGTAGTCAAAAGACCTGTACGGTCAGTATTACGTCTCAGAGACAGTTTAAAAATGAAACAGCTTTCTTTTACCAAAGAAGTTCATCGTGTAAGCACATTTCCCAGTTCCAGTTTCACCAATGCTATTTCCTCAGAGTATACTGATATTTTCAAAGACAAGCTAGGTAAACTTCCAGTTGTGTACTCCATGAAATTATACCCAGTCCAGTGGTCAGAACAGTGAGAAGAGTTCTGATATCTATACAGGACAAAGTCAAAGTCTATTTAGATAAAATGGTGCATCAATGTATGATTTGTCCAGTTATAGAACCAACTGAATGGGTGTCTTCCATGGCAGTTGCTCATAAGAAAAGCTGAGATGAAATCAGAATATGTATTGACCCAAGAGACTTAAACAAAGCATTAAAGAGACCCCACCATCCTATGCATAAAGTCAAGGAAGTTGCTACCGTCAAGCCAAATGCCACTGTTTTTTCTGTCTTAGATGCGAAGAGCACATTTTGGCGAGTGATGCTTGATCACAGATCTTCACTACTGACTGCATTCAGTATGCCATTTGGTAAATACAGATTTCTCAGAATGCCTTTTGGAATAAATTCTGCCAGTGAAGTCTTTCAGAGTGCAATGGAGCAAATTTTTTAGGCTATCTGTGTACTATAATAGTAGTCATTACTTACAACATTCTAAAATATCCTGATAAAACCCCATCACTAGGGCAACTACTAACTCAATACACAGCAAATTGCCCCCTCCGCTCTAATGACAAATCACTCCTCAGTATCTCTAGAGATAATAATACTGCAGGAAAAGCACGATTCTCCCACAGAGTTGTTGAAAACTAGAATACCCTCCCCCCTACAATAACAGCAAGCTCCTCTACCTCACACTTCAAACACACCCTAAAAGCACACCTACTGAATACCTGGTTATGTCCATGTATTACATAAAAATAAATGCTTCCTACCTCTCACCCTCCATTGACAATGATGTCTTCTAATTACTTCTCTGTAATGCTCTGCTGTACTAACAGTTAAGCTATCACTAGTCAGTAGCTCATCAACCATGATCACTGCTGACATATATTCTGCGTGTATTCATATATCTAGCCTGAAAATGTGAATAATGTTGCTTTACCGTGTCTTGTCTGTCTAAAAATTCCTACATGTAAATATCTATTATGTCTTGTCTGTCTATAAATTCCCACATGTAAAGATCTATCAGTGTTCTTCACTGCTAGCTTGTTCTTATAATTCTGTTTAAAACATGTATTATTGTTATAATTCTGTATAAAACATGTATTATTGCTATAATTGTGGAGTTTTTCTTTCCCGGGCCTCCGCTGTTAATGAACCTAGTCCAGTCGGACTTTCCCGGTAAACAAATGTAAAATAAAAATAAAAATACATTAAAATAGATGATTTACCAGTTGGAGGCAATGGTGAAGCAGAGCATGACAGAAACCTCTGGAAAGTTCTAGAAAGAGCATGTGAAGTGAATCTAAAGCTCAATCCTCTGAAATGTAAATTCCGGCTACCAGAAGTTACTTATGTCAGTCATTTATTTACCAGTTCAGGCTTACGACCAGATCTTTCCAAACAGCCATTCTTGAGATGCCAGATTCAGACAATGTCCAAGGCTTACAATGTTTTCTTGGTATGGTTAACTATTTGGGCACATCTATACCAGACTACAGTGAGTTATCAGCACCCTTAAGAGAGCTGACATGTAAAAATCTTATCTGGTCATGACTGGAACAACACCAGAGAGCATTTGATGACCTGAAACAGAAAATTGCCAGTCCACCTATGTTAAGATACTAGGATCTCCACAAACCAGTATTCCTTTCCTGTGATGCTTCAAAGTTTGGTCTTGATGCAGTTATTCTTCAAGAGAATAGACCAGTAGACTATGCATCTAGAACTCTTACCCAAACTGAGATGCAGTATGCTCAAAATGAGAAGGCACTTTTGGCAATTGTGTTCACATGTTTGAAGTTCCATGATTATATTTATGGCTGCGCTATTCAGATTGAGACTGATCATCAGCCTCTAGTCACTATTTTAAAGAAGCCTATGCATGCAGCTCCAGCAAGACTACAAAGAATGATGCTCAAATTACAAAAGTACAACTTCAAAATGGTCTATACAAAAGGCAAACTTCTTTATCTGGCTGATACCTTATCTAGATTGCCCAGAAATACCACAGAAAAGCTTAATACAGTAAATTTTGACTTTGATGTCATGGAAGTGCATCACTTTTCTATCACAAGACTTGATGAGCTAAGAGATCATACAAAGACTGATCCAATTTTGCAAAAGCTCAACCACTTCATCAATGTTGGATGGCCATCAAAGCAATCTTGTATACAGAGGTGCAACTTTATTTTCCTTACAGAGATGAGATGCTGATGGAAGATGGTATCATTTTCAAAGGTCCTAAAGTTGTCATTCCTATTTCTTACAACATGAGTACATCCAGATTTTGCATCTTGGCCACCCATGCTCTGAAGCTACCAAAAGAAGGGCAAGAGGACTAGTATTTTGGCCTTCTCTGTCAAAAAATATTGATAAAGTACTTTCATCTTGTTTAGTATACAATAGTACTAAACCACATTTGCAAAAAGAGCCCCTTCAGCTAAACCAGATCTCTGAACTATGTTGGACAACAGAAGCCACTGACATATTCAAGTGGAACAGTCAACATTGCTTAGTGTTGGTAGGCTCTTGTTTAAATTAGTTCAGGATTAATCTGCTACCTAACCTAATGTCTAGCACTGTCATTACTAATTTGAAATGTCATTTCTCAGTCCATGGTAGTCCAGACAAAGGTATTTCTGACAACAGAGCCCAGTTTACTAGTCAGCTATTTCAGAAATTTGCAAAAGAGTGGGACTTTATCCATGCTACCTGTAGTCCTGAGTACCCACAGCCAAACAGCCTTGCTGAACATGCAGTACAAATTGCAATGCAATTACTAGGGAGGTCAAAGCATGACAATACCAATGTTTTCTTGAATTTGCTTGATCTCAGAAATACACCCTGTGACAATTTACTTGACTCACCTGCTCAGAGACTTCTATCTAGGCAAACCAGAATAACCTTGTCTATCACGTTCAGTTTGTTGGTGCCTAATGCTATAAACACCAGAGCAATCAAAGCCCAACTGTTTAAAAAGCATTAATTCCAGAAGTCCTACTATGATAAAACAAGCAGATTTCATGGTCCATTAAAAGAAGAAGAGATAGGGAGGATAAACAGCAAAAGGTTTTGATGGAATTGGTCAAGTTGAGAGGTATATGTGCCGAGCCAAGAGCTTACTTAGTAAAATCTGAGGGTATAGAATACAGAATAAATCTTAGGCATCTTCTTCTGGTGTCTGAATTGATATCACAGCATCGTACCTGTGACACAGACTCTAGATCTCAGAGCAATCCACACAATGTTCCTGTTGAAGGACATGTCTTAGTACCTATTCCCATTCCTGATGATGTCCTAGATGTTCCTGAAGTTAACCATTCATCATTGACAGTCCCTGTTGCTAAACCCAGTCCTGATTGTTAAGTCACATGATCAGGTCATATTTCCAGACCTAGTGTAAAATACACAGCTACCTGGACATGATTGTTTTCACTTGCAATTAGTTCTGTATAACTGCATGCCAAAGGATTATTTCTGTACAATTGCATGTCAGTGATTATTGTCATTATTACTGTGCATTATTTATTTCTCAAAGAGGGAGGATGTAGATCAGAGTGTGTGCTGCGACTTTAAGATGCATTTCAAAG
The DNA here is from genome assembly GCF_019279795.1 of Protopterus annectens. Classification (NCBI taxonomy): domain Eukaryota; kingdom Metazoa; phylum Chordata; order Ceratodontiformes; family Protopteridae; genus Protopterus; species Protopterus annectens. The sequence continues at coordinate 728,699,148 of NC_056749.1, forward strand.
TGAGGGCTCGTGTGTATAAAGAGAGAGCACGTGCAGGCAGCAGTGCCATTTTGAATGATTAACCAGAGTGTTAACATGTATGAGTGCAGTAGTCAGTCTGTCTATAAGTTTATTTAAGTTTAACTCATTACATCCGAGTGACGCCTCCAGGTGCATCTGCAGTTAATTCCTACTGATGCCTCTAGGCATCAAATATTAATTGTTCATATTTGCATACATAATTCCAAAACCATGCTATGTACAAGGTTTTAAAAAAAATCATCTTAAGTTTTACACAATGGCAAACTCAACTGCATTAATATTTGACCTCTGTCTAGTGCAGGTAAATAGATATTAACTGTTGTTGTTATGATATTAATTTATATAGATATAATTATCACATTTTTCTAAATATTTCAACAACCAATTAATGCAGACACAACTCCTTAGCCTCATATGAAGCTCTCGGATAGTTGAATAAAATGCTGCTGACAGCATGTCCGTAACTTGAGTGGTTGCTGAAATATTTTAAGTTGCTTACAAAATATTACAAATGTAATAGTTACTGGGCAGGATTCACGAAGCCTCCGTGTAAGAGTTATAACTCTTACACGGAGGCTGCAGTTAAACGGAGTGATGTCAGCATGCTCTGCATATTCATGAGAGCATGCTGAATCACACCTAAGGCTAACACGGTCCATGTAAGACAGTAGGGGGTGTGTCCATAGGCCGAGCCCTGCAAGCTGACACGCCCCCAGAAGAGTAAAAGTTCCCAAAGTAAACACCCATGACAGAGTCCATGGAAATGTGAATAAACACAACACAACACATGCCCCCACAGACTACGAACATAAAATGTACAAATGAACATCTTATAATTTTTTTTTAAATTGTAAAGATGTTTGCCCGTGAGTGCGCTCGTTTGCACGGGCGTGCCCGTAGCGCAACCACAGTTAGCAGTCAGTGGGAAAGCATATAAGAACTAAATATGCAAAGTAAGCCAAGAAGCAATAGCGTAGCGGTAGAGACGTCGTCTGAAGAGCAGGCATCCATGGTTCGAGCCCCAACAACATCAATTTTATTTTTAGTAAAATAAGCAGGAAACAAGTCCCTGACAAATATGTACACATATAAAATCACAATTTATGTAAAATGTAATGAAATAGTCCATTTATTTCAAAGAAATGTGAGGTAACAAAACAATAGAAAATGTCAGATGTGCCTATAGCTGAGCTACAGTTTAACAAGGTGAGTGCATCTACTGTTGAATAAATCCAATAAACCAGGAATCCAGGACATAAAGTAGAAAATTTAAAACAACCATCCGTTTATTATGACAATAAATGTGACAGTTTAAGCGCTTTCATCTCATGATAGAGACTTCATCAGAAACAATTGAGTGCATCTGCCCGTAGCTGAGCAGTGGTTTAACAGGTGCAAAATGAGTGCCCGTAGCTGAGCAGTGGTTTAACAGGTGCAAAATGAGTGCCCATAGCTGAGCAGTGGTTTAACAGGTGCAAAATGAGTGCCCGTAGCTGAGCAGTGGTTTCGCACGCTGAAACTGTGTGACCCTAGCTGAGCTGAGAGTAATATGCGTGCTGACAGCCAAATGAGGCGTGAACCAGTGCACCCCGTTTGCACGGAGCTGCGCACTGCGCTAACAAGCTAACCGGCGGGCAACATTGAGCAAGCTGTAACAAAACTGCCTTTACACAGACACACCCCCTAGCCTGTCTAGACAGTCATAAAATATAAAAAGCAGTGGCCAGGTTCGAACCCAGGATACCATGCACCATAGTCAAGGTACTGAACCACTAAGCCACAACAGCTGTACTCAGAAATGCAGTAATAGCAAATATATAGGAATGAACAGAAAGTGGAGCATGACAAAGCAGGTTTTGTGAAGTGGATACAATTCCAAAATGGACAATCACAGATAAGTGCGGGAAAAATGGCATATATAAGCCCCATAGGCGGGAATACACAGCATAAACGATTGCAGAACTGACTTGCAGCCAGAATGTCAGGTGTAGGTGAGGGTAGTTGCTTTTGAGCACAGAGGTGGGGCATTGAGGAGTCCAGATACATGGTCTGGCTCCTATTCCACAATCATGAGGCCCAACTCATGCAAGGCCAGGTCCTGTGGGGAGCATATAGGTCTGAGGCGTGAGGTAC
>NC_056749.1:729147349-729149849 GCF_019279795.1 Protopterus annectens
GGAAGCTAAGCTCTCTCAACCCAAGACTGGACCAGACAGTCAAGAGGAGAAGGGAATTCCTTGCATCACACCACCAGTCTCACATAGACCTATGAAAACAGCACTGACAAAAAACAAATAAATACACAAAAACATACTCAGAGGCTCTAAATAAAAATCTGCAAAAGCAACAGAGACCTCCAAAGCAGATATCCAAGCAACCTCCACTCCCCACCACAAACCATGAAACACATACTTCACAAAACCATTGTGCCATGCAATCACAGCCCTTAAGGTAAAAATAACATACCCAACACACTAGTAATAGGTGACTCTGTAGTCAGGCACACTGACATCCCACTCACTAGGCTGAACAAGGAGAAGGTTACTGTTAGCTGCCTGTTGAGTGCCAGGATCTGACACATAACACAAGCACTCAGATCACTCCAGAACAAGTACAAAAATGACTCAGTCATTGTCCATGTTGGTGTGAATGACCTGAGCCATACCTGCCTGGACTACATGAAAAGAGACATGGAGGAGCTCTCTGATCACATAGTCCAGGCTGGTATGACCCTGACCCTGAGTAGCATTCTGCCCTCACCAAGAATGATACCACAGTATAAAGAAAGAATTAGCAATTTTAACAATTGGCTAGGCTTCTGGTGTCATTCAAAGGGGATCCAGTGTCTGCCAGCCAGGGATGACATACTCGACAAGCCCCACTGCTTTGCTAGAGATGGCTTGCACCTGTCACCCTTAGGCTTTCGAATACTGGCCAAGGCTCTTGCCACCCCCATAGCGCCTTTTTTAGGCAAGGCTCAAAAGACAAACCCACTGCAATAAATAACGCAAGTAAAAAAAAAACTGAGGGTAATGCTAATCAATGCCAGAAGTATAAACCTCAAAATGCAAGCACTCAAAGCAATCCTCAGTATGGAGAAAATTGATATATGTGCAGTAACAGAAACCTGGTTTAAGGCTCCAGAGACCCCCCCCCCCCAGCACTACCAGGCTACACCTCATACCATACATTTTGGCCACAAAACCTGGATCAAAATACAAAAGGCGGGGGTGTATCCATATTCATCAAGGATACCCACACCTCCAGGTTAGTGGGACAGCACAACGCTTCAGAAATCATCCACATGCAACTAACAATGAGCAAAACTAAATTCAACTTGTAGCTTGCTACAGATCATCCACCATGTCCCAGGACCCCCACTGAGCATTTCTGGAAACACTGGGAAACATAAAGGTCCTACCAAACACCCTGATATTGGGTGATTTCAATTTCCCAAATATTAACTGGGAGAACTACTCAAGTACTAACTCCCTTGCCCAACATTTCCTAGAATTTATAAACTCAAATGGCCTGGATCAACTGGTTAACACCTCCACAAGAGGTGACAACATACTGGACCTGGTCATCACCAACATGGGCGACCGGTGTTCCACACTGGAGGTCAATCCCTCGCTGGTTAGATATGACCATAAACTAATCAGTCTGGATATCCACATTCCGCCCCCACCCCTGGTCAAAGAAACCACCGTGAAAAACTTTTCAAAAGCAAACTTCACGTTACTTAAGACCGAGGTGGAAAGTTTCAAAGCCCCCATACTAAAGGATAACACTGTCCAAGCTGCAAAATCCTTTACTAATGCACTCTACGGGCACCTACAAGAATGCATGGATTGTGCTATCTCAAGCAAAACCAAGACTCCCTCTTCCAAGAAAAAGAAACCAGGCTGGTGGACCCCTGCCATAAATAAGCTATACAACAGAAGGAGGAAACTAGTACAGAAAGGAGTAAAATCCCAAGAAGGGAAGACATCCCTGATCAGTCTCAGCAAGAAACTACGATCCCTCATAAAATCATCCAAGGCTAGCTTCGAAAGAAAAATTGCCAAGGACTCCAAAGATAACCACAAGACATTCTTTAGCTATGTCAAGAATCTAAGTAGCAATTCACAGATCTGCTTGGAGTTAGTGCAGAATGGCACAAAATACAATGAACCGACTGATATCACCAACATCCTGGCTGACAGGTTCAGTGCAAACTTCACCCCCCTCTCACCCCCAAAAGGGCCTATAACCATACCAGAAGAATGCAGTGCCCCTGAAATCACAGACACTTAGGTTAGAATAGGCCTCTCCAAAGCCAAAAACACAGCATCAATGGGACCAGACGGTGTCCCAGGCTGCATCCTACATGAGCTCAAAGATGAACTAACCCCTCACCTAAACACACTGTTCAAACTCAGCCTCTCCACAGGATATGTGCCCATAGAGTGGTGCACAGCAACGGTTATTCTGCTCCACAAAGGTGGAGCCACAACAGACCCCTGGAACTATTGCCCTATAAGCCTAACTAGCTTGGTCTGCAAGGCTATGGAGAGCATCATCATGGATCTCATAAACAGAGACATTGGGAACCAGCAAATACTGGACCCTTCCCAGTTCGGTTTTCATAAGGGAAGATCAAGCCTCCTAAACCTGGTGGACTTCTTTGAGACAGTC